>NW_024063100.1:600000-753118 GCF_006381635.1 Hibiscus syriacus | reverse complement strand
ACATCATTAGTAGAATATGGCACCCATTCAAACTAAAACAAATATATATAATTTTATCAAAAGAATAATCTAATTATATAACTATAATCTAAAAATCGATTGAAACATTAAAATTCATACATGTGTGCCAGCCTTTTGATCGATTAGCACCCTAATTTTTTCTAAATCACAGGTAGCTCTTGATGATTTTTCCTATCAGTAGATCACCTATTCAAGGAAAAAAAATTATTATACGCTTATAAAATTATTAATATACGAAATCAGTTTTATAATTACCTTAGGAGTAGTGGAATACGAATGGGTTCTTCACAACGGGACATAAAAAGGGCAATCGATACCATGCCCAAGACTGCAGCAGTAGGAGACATCCGCCGATAGCATTACGCCTGTAGTCAGTGGCTCGATACATCCCTGTACAGCAAAGCCAAAATTGCCGAGCCCCAACTGAATGATCCGGCCAGATTAAAGTCGCTCAAATGTCGCAAACATGCAGTGAACTTGGTTGCGCGATTTGTCCAGCATCAGCAACCCTCCTATCAGCTGCAGTATGCATGCCCGTGCATACATTTTAACTTCATTCTCAGACGTGTCCTCGCTCAACTCCCGAAAATTGGCATCTAACTAATTTAACGGTATCCGACCACCGTTAAAACTTTGGGACACGCCTAGATTTTCCCTGCACAAAGTAGTCCAGGAACCTGTGTGATCCCTGATATAAAATCCCCATCCACCGGAAGCCCCAGGTGCATAGCAACATCCTCAAGTGTAATCATGCACTCTCCGCACGGAAGATGGAATGTGTGGGTCTCCGGCCTCCACCGCTCTACTAAGGCAGAGATAAGGTATGGTTCTATCTTATAGTGACCTGATATCTACCTATGTAACCAAATTTGCTCTCTATATTTGGATGTTGCTTTATTAAAAATGCCAGTCATTGCTTATTACAAGACATAACCCGAAGCTAAGCAGCTAATTGTCTCTCGTGAGAGTTCATGTGAGAGAAAAATCAAAAAGAAAAAGAGAAAATCGCCTCAGTGACCAAAAAAAGTTATAATATACGATTTTAACCAACTTTTTTTTGGATTTGCCAAAATGACCAACAAATCGCAACGCGAAAAAAAATCGCAACGCGATCCCCAGAATCGCAAATCAGTTTCCAAAATCGCAACGCGATTCTGAAATCGCGATGCGATAGTACAAATTCGCATTGCGATTTTCAATAATCGCAACGCGAATATGAAAATCGCAACGCGAACACATAATCGCAACGCGTATCCGTAAATCGCAACGTGTATCCGTAAATCGCAACGCGTATGGGTAAATCGCAATGCGTATCCGTATATCGCAACGCGTATCCGTAAATCGCAAAGATAATACATAAAATCGCAACGCGTATCCGTAAATCGCAACGCGATATTTAAAGCGCCATTATAATCGCTACGCGTATTTATTTTCAAATTACAAAAAGAATATTAAGACAAAATCCCGTAATCGCAACTCATAACCTAAAACCTAAAATCACAACTCAGTCCCATCTCCATCTCTCACTCTCTACGGCGAAGAAATCCGTCCCCATCTCCGAAGATTTCCGTCCCCATCTCCGGCGAAATCCCTCACAACCATTCACGGTCAGAAATCCCTCACAATATTCAGAAATGGAAAATCAACCCCGAGGGTTAGTTTTTAATTATTTTTATTTTGAAATGTTTGCATTATTGTAGGTTTTCATATTGAAACTGATGATAAGTTACTGGTCATTTCAATATAGATTAACCATTTCACTTAGATTTCATTTCGCGTTACGATTCGGTCGTTGCGATTTTCATTTCGCGTTGCTATTCTCTCGTTGCGATTTTCAAGTTAGTATTTGTCTTTGTCTTTGTTCTGTTTTGGTTGAAGTAATGCAATCCATTCAAGTTTCAATTGCAGAAGAGTCGCAACGAGATAAATGAAAATCGCAACGAGAGAATGACTGTCGCAACGAGAGAATCGCAACGCGAAATGAAAATCGCAACGAGAGAATCGCAACGCGAAACCAAAATCGCATTGCGATTTTCATTTCGCGTTGCGATTCTCTCGTTGCGATTTCATTTCGCGTTGCGATTCTCTCGTTGCGATTGTCATCTCGCGTTGCGATTCTCTCGTTGCGATTTTCATTTCAACCAAAAGACAAAACAGTGTTGCAAATTTTAGTTTCAAGAATAAACTACTACTTTTTATGTTTATTGTTTTTGGTATATCTTCACAGTGTAGTTTTTGGTATATCTAACTTGGTATGTTTATGTTTTTGTAGAAATTTTTTTCGGCTCAATTGACCTTGGAAATAAAGTCAGCCTGGCCACTACAATTGCAAAGAAGCTTTCACCTGCTCAAAGACAATTGTTTGAGGAAACCTGCTTCGGGCCATGGCTGAGAGTACAGCATCCGGGTGGAGATGCTAATTGACCCATTTGTGGCTTCAGACCATGACATCAAATCTACCCGACAGTATACAACGTGGTGAGGAAGAGATATGGTTTCATTTTCCACCAGCGTATACTTGCTTTGGGCGGAAGGAGTTCTGCTTAAGCACTGGTCTACGATTCGGACACGATGATGTAGGCCGGTACACTCGTCATATCGCCGCCCATCATGGTTATCCGGGTTTTTCCGGATGAGTCAATGGAGAAGCCGAACCTACATGTCGACGACCTGAAGAAATTATTAATAAGAAAGCTGGTTTCACTCGGATGGAAGACGTCGATGTTGTTCGAGTATGCCTTCTATACTTGTGTATGCCGGCTTTTTAGGCAGAGAGGCCAGACAACCTATTCATCGGGAGCTAATAATATTGGTAGAGGACCTGAATGCATGGAATCTGTTTCCGTGGGGTTCGTATATATGGAAAGCTACCTGGACTAAGTTGTCGTTGCCTTTGATGACCGCAAAAGTTTGCGGGCGATGGGTCCAAATACACTTTGTCAGGCTTGTTTGGGCCTTTAAGGTAAGAATTTCTATATAATGTTTCTAAAATTATAATTAATTATTTAACAATACTAATTTTGTTATATATTGTTTGTAGATTTGGATATTCGAGGCTTTCCCCAGCATGCGTACATATGCAAAAAAAACGTCAAATGATATTCCCAGGGCTATTTCCTGGAAGAGGAAAACTCTGGATTGGGAAGACTTAATACCAAATGCCACAATAAATAATGTAAGTTAACACAAATACTTTCATATAATATAAACAAGTTATTAATAGTAGACGTTAACTTTGTTTGAGTTTTTATATTTTAGGAGGCCAACATTCCATTACAAAGACTGTCACCACGGAGGAAGAGCTTGCCACTGATTGGTGGCAAGCTAGTCAGAGTTTTTTTGATGGCACGGATGATGAGCAGCATCCACTTCCTCCAATTCGAGAGCCATCACCTCACCTAGAGCCATCACCGATCGTGACGACTATACACTCTAGAACGAGAGCCATCACCTATCCCGTCACATCATCGAGCTCTTCTCCACCATCACCTCATGATAGGCGACCGGCAAAGATGCCACGACTCCTATCTCCCTGTTCTCCACCTCCACCTCAACGGGATGAGTCAAGGGAGTTACGTGATGAGGTCAATGCCTTGCGTGAGGAGATCGGTACTCTACGCGATAACGATGGTGCATGGCGTGTGGAGGTGTCAACTTTACGTGGTGAGGTTGCCGCTCTACGTGAGATGATAGTATCGTGCAGAATGAGGTTCATACTCTACGCAACGAGGTAAGTTTAAGATTTTCATATTTAACTTAATGATAAATTTACTCGTAATTTCACTTAGATTAGCCATTTCACTTAGATGCTTAGTAAATTTATTCGGTTGCTGCCAATTCTGCTAAACTGTGTATTCTTTAACACTGTGAAATAGTATTTGTCTTTGTTTTGTCTTTTGGTTGAAAGTAAATTTGTTCGGTTGCTGCCAATTCTGCTAAACTGTGTATTCTTTAACACTGTGAATATATTGTCTTTGTTTTTGTCTTTTGGTTGAAAGTAAATTTGTTCGGTTGCTGCCAATTCTGCTAAACTGTGTATTCTTTAACACTGTGAAATATATTTGTCTTTGTTTGTCTTTTGGTTGAAAGTAAATTTGTTCGGTTGCTGCCAATTCTGCTAAACTGTGTATTCTTACACTGTGAAATAGTATTTGTCTTTGTTTGTCTTTTGGTTGAAAGTAAATTTATCCATTCAAGTTCAATTTGCAGAAGAAGAAATAGTTACTTTCGCAACACGAAACTTAAAATCGCAACGCGAAACCAAAATCGCAACGCGAAATGAAAATCGCAACGACAGAATCGCAACGCGAAACCAAAATCGCAACGACAAGATCGCAACGCGAAACCAAAATCGCATTGCGATTTTCATTTCGCGTTGCGATTTTCGTTGCGATTTTCATTTCGCATTGCGATTCTGTCGTTGCGATTTTCATTTCGCGTTGCGATTTGGTTTCGCGTTGCGATTTTAAGTTTCGTGTTGCGAAAGTAAACTATTTCTTCTTCTGCAAATTGAAACTTGAATGGATAAATTTACTTCAACAATAGACAAAACAAATACTAACTTCAGGGTATTAGTTGAAACATATTTTCTTTGTTATCTGATGCATTTTGTGAACTATGATAGAATAATGACTTGGGTGAATACAATGCAAGTTTGAAACATATTTGTCTTTGTTTCACTGTTAAATATCATGTGTTTATTACTGATTTTTGTATTTAATTATTTAGCGGCCCGATAGAGTGGATGCTTTACGTCGGGTTATGCTTGCACGACGGAGTTCACGCATCAGACAGCGTGCACGTGCTATTAAGTCTCCGTACACCCCAATAGTGCGAAGACACCGCAAGAAGAAGCCCGACTCGCCTGTCATCCCTCAAGAGTCCACTCCTATCGTTGAAGAGGCCCCCATATCATTCCTCGAGAGTCCCCTCCCACCGTTCAAGAGGCCACTGTCATCATTGAAGAGGTCCCCTCCCACCATTCAAGAGCCCGATTCACATGGCGTCATATGTAGGCTTCTTGAGAAACCCTCTGTCGTGCCGGACATGATGGATTCAAGTTGGCTCTCGTATGAGTACGGCCAGTACCATACCGGTATCTGAAGAGGAGAGGGAACAACTACCGGACACAATTTTGGATAACACCCTTTGGGCTAAGACCGCAGTTGATTTTTATCTACATGAGCGGAGCAAGGGGTGTTTCACTGACATATGCAAGCTCACCGATGATATCTTTTTGTTGCTTGAACGGCCTTGGTGGGGCGTATTATTAGGGGTCGAAGACAATGGCTATTTCGATGGGGGGGTAAGTCTTATATTTTTTTATATTTCAATTTGATTAATTTTTTTTTAAATTTATGTAAGTCACTAATATATGTCTTTTTTGTAAAACAGCATATCGATGCGTGGGTGACACGTCTTCTAATAATAAGAAAACTTAAGAAAAATAAAAATATACGATATACAATAATGCCGACGTTTTCACGCCGTTCACTGAAGAATGCACGAGATGAATCATTTGATTTGGGCAATGGACAAGCTAAACTTTATCCTGCATGGTGGGAGGTCGATAAGGTTAGTATTTATTTTAGATTGAGTTTAAAGGTTTTATGAAATAAGTGCGCAAATGAATGAATTATTACTTATGATTGCAGGTGTTTATCCCTGTTTTGGAACGTAAACATTGGATTCTCGTCGAGCTTCAGCTCCCATCCCTTAAGACAATAGTGTATGACAGCATGATAAATTACATATCATTGGCTGATTTAAGAGATGTTATTAAGGGATGGAGCTCTCATTTGGCTAAATTCTTGGATGCGATCAATTATTGGACTCGTTCTGGAAACAAGAAGCCAAAGAAGCTCAATATTACAGTTATTAGAGACGAGACCGCGCCACAACAAACGAGCGGAGCCAGAGGAGATTGTGGTCTCTGTATGCTTGGCGTTGGAGCGTTTGACGACGGGAAGCATCAAGTATCTACCTCCCACCGATAGAGATAAAGCTGCAGTAGGCTTGTGGTTTCGGCATTATATGGCTAAATCGATATATACGAGACGCTGCCTACCTGCATCCGCGTTATAAAATGTCCATAAACAATTGGTAAGTTTATATACTTTGGTTTGAAAATGTTTGGTTAAGTAACTAGAATTCAATAATTTGTAGAAAGTGTTGTCTGAACAAATGTTTGGTTTCTGCAGGTTAATCTCAGAAGTGAACTGCGTGAAAATGATGTCGAGCTGCAAAAGTTGATTCAATAGTTAATTGATTGTTTTTGATGTTAATGATTTGTAAAAGTTGATTCAATAGTAGATGATCGGAAATAAGAATTATTGCTATTTTTGATTGTTAATTGATTTGTAAAAGATGATTTGTAAAAGTTGATTTGTGTAATTGATGCGAACATAATTCTTATTTGTGCTTGTTTAATTGATTGAAATGTAATGGTTGATTTTGTTGATTTCAATCTGCATTATGTTGAAGGCAAAAAATGACTATCGCAATGCGAAATGAAAATCGCAACGAGAGAATCGCAATGCGAAATGAAAATCGCAATGCGGAAATGAAAATCGCAATGCGTTTATAATTTCGCATTGCGATTATCTCGTTGCGATTTTCATTTCGCATTGCGATTTTCATTTCGCATTGCGATTCTTTCGTTGCGATTTTCATTCGCATTGCGATTTCATTTCGCATTGCGATTTCCATTTCGCATTGCGATTTCATTTCGCATTGCGATTTTCATTTCGCATTGCGATTCTCTCGTTGCGATTTTCATTTCGCATTGCGATTTTCATTTCGCATTGCGATTCTCTCGTTGCGATTTTCATTTCCGCATTGCGATTTTCATGTTGGGATTTCATTTCGCGTTGCGATTGTATTTTCCGTGTTGCGATAGTCAAATGCATGCCTAATAGTGATAACAACTGAATAACAAGAGTTGGTTAAGTCAAAATGGTTGGCCTGAGTCATTAATTCAACTGAAAATGTTAAAAGTTCACACATAAAATCCACATAATACAAGTTTGCATTTAAAAATCACCTAAGTTAACAGTCTCAAAAGGTGAAGCCAATCGTGATTGGGATTTTAAAGATGATTGCCTTTTGCTTGACACCATATGAGCTTTGGATTTTGATGAGGATCCATATTTTGGTAGAGGAAAAGATGATTTTGATGGCACTGGTGATCCACATGTCAACCTTGTATGACCACTTTCCTTGCACCGACTACATGTCGATCTCTTCTTCTCTTCACCCTTAGACGGTATACGATCGTGACTTTTTGGTCGGCCAGGTAGCCTTCTGTCCATGGCTGGTGGCAAAACTGTTTGTAAGTCATCTGGTATGTCCCACTCAGAAGGATGTGGAATAGGGTAGACAATCTCGGCATAAGTTGTCGATAAACTTCTGTAGTGTAGCAATCCATAGCGTATGCGCTTGAATCATCTTGGTTAAATGAAGAGCAACTTTTATAACATGGCCACACGGATAACCAGATGTTTGCCATTTCATACAACTACACGTCTTTGCATTTAGATCGACTAGCCCATTTAAGTTATTATCCAGTACTTGAAACAAAGTGTTTGAACATGGTTCAACTCTCCATGACGTTGACTTCACAACACGTTTCGTTATCTTTTTTTCAGTCCATGGTGTAACACGATGTTCCAATGTTCCTGTAAATTTAAATAACAATACTTAGTAAAATATATAAATATGATAAGTTACGAATTCAAAGAAATAATACCTGCATGGTTTCTTTTCTTGTAGTACCACTGTTGAATAGAGGCTCGAAAAAACTCCATTAACATAGTAATGGGTAATTTCCGGGAATGACGACTTAGAGCGTTGATTGATTCTGCACTATTAGACGTCATGAAACCATATCTTGCTCCAAGTTGATGTACTCTTGACCATCTTTCAAACCCGACATCTTCTAGTGTTTGAGCACACTGAGGCAAAACACGTCTTAAACAATTATATGCTTATTGAAATCCACTTCCCGATAAGCTTTTACAGCCTTCCAGTATGTCCATTTGTGCTTTTTATACCAGCAGACCTTGATTTTAGATTATACAAATGAACACCACAAAGTCCATGAAAAGCATCTGGGAAACACCTTCTAACAGCGTTGTCAATTGAGTTTGCCTATCGGATATGATTGTCAGATTGTAATAGGACCTATGCAATCCCTAAGATGCCCCATAAACCATGTCCATGAATCAGAGGTTTCAGATTTGCCAACCCCGTAAGCTATTGGCAATATCCCATTGTTAGCATCCATGGCTATGCTAATAAGTTTACTCCAAGGTATCGACCTTTCAAATGTGCTCCGTCAACTATAACTGGGCGCATGCAAGTAATAAACGAACGAATCTACAAAATAATATACACAAGAAATATAATCATTTAAATGTGAAATGCATGTAACTAACAAAAATGAGTCAACAAAAATTATATTGATTTACTAACCGTAGCACCAATGGCGATAAACAGCAACTCAAAGCGTCCATCTCTATCTGTTTTGATATGAGTTACCGACCCAGGATTTTTCAGCTTTAAATTGTGACAATAAGCCGGCAGTTGGGCAAACGATGCTTCTGGCGACCCCCTCAACAATTCCAAGGCATAACATTTGGCTCTCCAAGCTTGAGATATGATATACTAATTGAACCGAGCATTCAGTCAGTCATAATTTCATGTCCCCGATATACCCTGCCATTCAAAAACATTAACTCAGCCAGAAAACCACCCAACACCTTTTGTTGCCTGTCTATGGTGAGGAAAAACGAGGGTTCTTGAACATGTATGTTTATCAATAAAAGTCCTAACTTGAAACATTTGCAATCTTTATTCTCTTTGCAATCATACGCCACGTACAGTTTTTGTCAATCATACACCTTGTTTCGAAACGATCTTTGCTTGATTTGTTAACTTTTAGTTGATAGCCATCTTCCACACATTTTGTATACAAAGCTATCTTCAAGTCTCCTTTGTATCAAAACATCATCTTTCTTGACACGAATAACTTTTGTGTAACAATCAACTGCTTTCTTTGCCAACTCTTCTTCCGGTAACTGAAGTAATTCTGGCATATTCCAGTTATACTCCGTGGCATTTTCTTTTCTTCGGGGACTTTTCTTCTTCTTTTTCTTCTTCAGGATTATATGAATTACAGAATGGATGTTCAACATGTTCATTCACAGTCGTAACTTCCTCCTCATTATCATCAAAACATCTTCCTCGGCAACGGGTGTTTCATCATCAAAATTCGGGTATTGACCAATATTAAAATCATTACACACATGGTCTGTTTCTTCTTCTGAAACATCATCAAATCCGTGTATTGACCAATATCAAAGTCCGGATATTGACCAAGACCAAATTTCGAATACTGACTAGTACTCACAATTTTTCTGTTGGCTCATCATCGTCTAATGGTCAATACGAAAACCGGAATTGGTGCTGAAAGTTGATTGGGATTTGGATTAGAGAAAGGTTGTGGGTTTTGAGAAAAACTTAGTTGATTACTACCCGCTACTGACCAACAATACTACTTCTAGGTTCAACAACATACAATGTAACATCATCTTGTGAAACACTAATGTAAGCAATGAATCGTTCAACATCTCATTGTCGGTTAACAAATAAACTTACCATTTCTCTGATAAGATAGCCTAAATCCACTTAGGGGCTCTAAATTCAATTTATTTGAAACACGTAGCATTAGAGTTTCATAAGTTAACTTTGTAAAGACAATTTAGTTGAAGATTCATGGGTAAAGGCATATTGTAAAACACCATGAATTATCCCATGACCCTCCAAAACACAAATCTATCCAAACATGATCAGATGATTTCATGGTTGTAAATTAATTTACTAAACAGACGAGCTGCGAAACTAAAACCTGTTGCCGGATTGGGAAGGATGTCGTTGGATATAGGAAGGATGTCGCCGGAGAGAGTGATAGATGGAGATGGAATGAGTTGCGATTTAGGGATTAGTTTATGATTTCAGTGTAATACCCAAAATTTCAGTGTTGTGATTTACAGATTCTCGTTGCGATTTACGGATTATCGTTGCGATTTACAGATTCTCGTTGCGATTTACGGATTATCGTTGCGATTTACGGATACGCGTTGCGATTTACGGATTATCGTTGCGATTTACGGATACGCGTTGCGATTTACGGATACGCATTGCGATTTACGGATACGCGTTGCGATTTACGGATACACGTTGCGATTTACGGATACGCGTTGCGATTTATGTATTATCGTTGCGATTTGGATACGCGTTGCGATATACGGATACGCATTGCGATTTACCCATACGCGTTGCGATTTACGGATACACGTTGCGATTTACGGATACGCGTTGCGATTTATGTGTTCGCGTTGCGATTTTCATATTCGCGTTGCGATTATTGAAAATCGCAATGCGAATTTGTACTATCGCATCGCGATTTTCAAGAATCGCGTTGCGATTTGGAAACTGATTTGCGATTCTGGGGATCGCGTTGCGATTTTATTTCGCGTTGCGATTTGTTGGTCATTTTGGCAAATCCAAAAAAGTGGTTAAAATCGTATATATAACTTTTTTTTGGTCACTGAGGCGATTTTCTCAAAGAAAAATACTCAGAAACGCTCAAACTCACTCTTTAACTCAATCTATTAACACAGGCAAGCCCATGCTTTCTTTCATTTTTACATTGTTACTTTGGCTTTGTTGGCTTCTTTTTCAATTCCAAAATACTCCTTGAGGGCCATCTGGTCTGCTTCTTCACCAAGAAGGGTTCTTTTCTGGTGTTTCCTCTTTGCTTCTGCTCAAGAGTTTAATGGGTTTTCCTTTATGTTATGGAGATCAAGAGATTCCTTGTTGCCTTGTTGTTCATGTGTTTGTAGTTTACTTTTTGAGATCAAACCAGTTTTTGTCTGTTAATCATACGGTAATCAATGGAGCATGTATTAATCCTTGTTTTGGATGAATTGCTTTTGAGGAATGCATTGTGAAGATACTGGTTTCTGTTAGTTTGAATGTGTTGAATCTGTGTTTTAATGACTGGCATTTCTTGCAGGACTGTAAATGAATCAATTGATTCGGATTTGGAGAAGAACTGCACATTAGATCTGAGTTCTAACACTTCTTCCATCTCCTCGGCAATGTTTGAACATCGAAAATCGAGGCGTAATGAGGATGTGTTGAGGGTGAAGGAGGGGTTTACCGAAATCGAATTTCGCCGTTACCGCAGTGCATCTTGTAAAAACATTCCATGTAGATCTGTTGGGGCAGAAGGCAATGCTGAGTTGAAGCGAGGTTCCATGTATCAAAGCTCTGAAGAGATAAGGAAAATGAAGAAAACAGGCAGCCTTGAGGAGAGGAGGAAGATCAAAATATCCCCTAGTAGTGACGCCTCGTATTCGTTTAGGAACTCGGTGACGTCGTCTGGCTCGAACATGAAATCAGCTTCGATTAGCAAACCTTATTCGAGTCATGCTCCTCAGATGCCTTCATGAAATATGTCTAAGTTCGGATGATAAAGATTGCAGAAAGAAAGATAAACAGTTGGTGGAAAGTGCAGGACATGATAAGAAGAGGAACGGCAGTTTCGGATGTGAATGATTGTCCGTCCTTCAGATGATGGTAACGACATTGTTGAAAATGACATGGTTTGGAACCTTCATAAGGCACAATCTGCTAAGATGGAAGCTTGTTATTCAGCCTCTTCATCAGAAAGTGACAGGTTTTCCTGAGCCAGCTCGAAAGCCAGATTTAGTCCTATTAGAAAGACGTTTGATCCGTTCATGAAATCAATGTCTCTGCAAAGTCCTTTGGGATATGCAGCAGAAGCTGAATGTGTCAAAACTATTGGCATGGGAAATAGGAGAAGAGATAAGACATTTATCAAGAAAGATACCATCCACTCCTGGTGGCAAGCTCACCAGTTCACCTACATGATTGTCTCAAGTTGGGAGTGAATCATTCTCGATGAATCAACCGGAAGTAATTGTTCTCCTGGCCAAACAGTGGAAGCAAGACAATGCTTTCAATTGGGTAAATAACTTTCACTCCGTCAGCAATAGAAAGAAGAGCAATGCCGGTATGTGGCAGTTGAATGATAGTAGCCAAGATTGTTCGGTTTTGCTCAGATGCAAGTCTCCTGCTGTTTCTGCTCGAAAATTAAAGACGGAGGGGTGATGAAAACTCATGGTTACAGAGTTTGTTATGTATGATATCTCACACGCAAGACGGTGTGTTCCGTCCAAGGGATCCCTGATGTTCGTAACCCTGATCTGTTCTAGTCCGGGATAGATGTTGGATATTGCGAATCAGACAATGGCTCTAATGCAGTGAGGCTTAAAGATCACTTAAATCTTGCTTCAGATAGTGATGAGGTCGACTCCCTAAACGGATCAACTCCATTACTACCTGCCAATCTGCATCCGAACCTCGAAATTGCTGCCGTAGTCAGTGAAGTACCATATAAGAATAGAGAGCTTGAAATACAGAAGAGGGGACAAAATCGGTGATAAGAGGCATTTAAACCTACTGAATGTCTGTATGATTGAAGAATGCAAAATGAACATACATACAAGATAGCAGGAGCCAAGAGAAGGTGAAGGTGAAGGTGAAGGTGAAGGTGAAGGTGAAGGTGGTTATTCCTACTGGAAACCATGGCTTTCCTAGTACCAAGACCTCAGTTCCTTCATCGCTACTCGATAGGTGAAGGGTGGAGGATGCGATTGTGGTGGCAGAATTTACTAACTTATTAGAAAGATGAAAGAAAATAAACTTATCGATAGTTAACAACAATTAGGATTACTACCGCTGCGTGCACAAAATCCCGCAGACGTTGAAACTAGTTTGACATTATCTTTTACAATCTTCATCAGTTTTGCATTTCAATTTCTTCTGAGCTTCAATCATCGAAAATAACACACCTTCAAACAATAACACTCAATTAATATTTTGAAAATCATGAGAAAAATACATACATTATAATATATATTGATTGCTTATAAAAAAATCCCTTACCGGATAAAAGCAAAAGAGTGAAGAAAATAGTTCAGTTCAAGGAAGTCTCCATGGTTCTTTCTTTTCCTCTCTTTCAAGTGTTTTGGTAAATGAATGTTGAATTTATAGTCGTAACTCATAACTATAGAGAGAAGTTTCAGTCCTATGTTCGAGCATCATGAATGTCAGGAGTATAAACATTTAATGTCAAATAGTTATCTTTGAACGGATACTATCAAATTAATAAAAAAAAAATTATTGCCCCGCATTAGTTGGGTTAATTTTTACTTAACTTTTAAAAAAAATGATAATAATATTTAATATAATTATAAATTTAAAAGTATTATATTTTTAGAATATAATATCAATTCTAAATAAAAATTGTTCTCCCTCTCCTCTTGGGATAATGAAGCTAATGAAGGCAGTAAACTTGTGTAGAAATATTTTTTAGGTATATATATATATATATATATAATATAAAATTTTATATGAAGTGTCATAAATAAGATTTAAGATAAGAACCATAAAAAATAAAAAATTTGAATTTCGAAATAGAAACGTGTATACTTTTAAACCTAGATATCCTTTGTATATTCGTTTTTCCTTGTGTGGTGGTCAGTGAAGTTGAGTTTTTATATAATCTTTCCGATTAATGTTTAGAATAAATTCCATCTTTTAGTACTCTAATTGTTATTTTTATTCCGTTTAACTAAATAATTATTATTTTTATTTCGTTTTGATCACTCAACTGTTAATTTTTTTAACTATACGTGTAGTTTACCCTAATGCTTATATAGTCACGGAAATTAGTAAATGCGCATGTACTTTTATTGAAATTAATTTCATTTATTTTATGAAAATTTATTAATTATAAAATTAATTATCATAATAATTTAATTAAATTTTATATGAATTTTTCAATGATATACGTGGAAGAAAAATAAAAAATAATTAGATTGATTTTAAAATATATTAAGATTTAAACCTAAAATATTAAATATTATATTTTAAAATAATTACATAAATTAACTTAATTAAGTTCAAATTAACAATAGAATGATACTTTATGTGATAACTATTTGGCATACTAATGTAAATTAGTCATATTACCATTCTACTATTTAGATTATGTTGAAAACATTTTGATGTTTCGATATAACAAACTAAGAATAAATGATTTTTAAGATTTTACAAAAGACTTTCTAAGAATATTCGATACAAATTTTTGAATATCAAAATATTACTTCAAATCTTTCAAAGTTCAAATTTTTCAAAGTTCAAATTCAATCCTTACTAAAGCGTATAAATTAAGTTTCAATCTTAAAATAATTTGAAACAAATTTAAAGTATTTCGAGCACTATTCAAACCAAAAATTATAGATTACTCAGAGGGTATCGATTCCCCCTAGTAGGGAACTGATACCCCCTGAATGGTTTTGGCTCCGAGAAATAACAGATTACTCAGAGGGAACCGATTCCCCTCCAGGGGGTACCGATTCCCCCTATGTAACGGTCAAAATATTTGAATTTTACATTGCATGAACCTATCCCCTATGAGGGGGTACCGATTCCCCCCATGCTACAAGTTGTTTTATTAATTGTTTTCACACAATAACGGCTCTATTGACTCCACTAATGATCCCCAACGTTCAGAATCAATTGAATGAGTATTTAAAAAAACTTAGAAGCCATTGATCAACCAAAAGAAAGAAGAAATCATTGAGAAACAAGAGAGAACGCATCAAACACCAAGTTTGTGCAATTCAAGCCAATTTTCCTTCAATATTCATTTTGCTTTCAAGAACACTATTTGTACTCAATTGTATTCGTTCTTGAGTGTTCTTTTCTTGCTCTAGAATTGTGCAAACATCTTTCCTTGTGAGGATTTATGTAAGTTTGCAAAATTTGTATTTTTCTCTTTGGGAGAGAGTGTTCTCAAGAATTTGGGGTATAATTCTTGAGGGAGTTGTAAGGTTACTCTTTGTCCTCAAAAGAAAGACAAATTAGTGAATTTATGGAAAATCCTTAGTGTGGATAGATAAGGTAGTGGACGTCCTCTTGGCCTATTCCGTCGATCGATTAACTCAACAATTGGTATCAAAGCCTCACTCATTTGAAGTTTTAACCACCTCTTGAGTCGATTCGGGAAGAGTTAAATCGATAAAGATGGCATCCACTTCCGTTCATTCTCCATGGAAGAATCCAGACCAATTGACGTGCCTCCACACTTCAATGGAACAAATTATCATCGTTGGAAGAAGTTCATGATGATATTTATCCAAGCATTTGATATGGAAGCTTGGATGATGATCGAGAAAGGATATTCTTCTCCTACGAAGAAGGCAAAGAAGTGGAGTAATCAAAAACGGAAGAAAGCTCAACAAAATACAAAGGTTATGCACATGTTGTGTCGTGCAATTGATCCTAATGTATATAAAGGAGTTTCTTCTTGTTCAAATGCCAAGGAGATGTGGGATAAGCTTGAGGAGATCTGTAGAGACAAGAAAGAAGAAGAACCAATAAAGGTGATGTCTCTATTAGCTCTCACAGAGCCAAAGGTATCTTCTAACTCAAATAGATTAAATTCAAATCTTTTAATGAGTTACAAGATGCTTATCATGAATTATTTTCGGAGTTTGAGACCATGAACTCCAAATATAATAAATTGATTTCTAAATTTATAGCTAAAATAATCTTCTTTTGAAAGCTAAAACAGATTTAGAAAATCAAAATGAAATGTTGAGAAAGGAGTTAGAGCTTTCAAAAACGAAATCTGAAAACTTTGAAAAGAAATTTTCAAATTAAACAAACTTCTTCTAGAAATGAAAATGGATTTTCAAAATCAAAATGAAATCTTGAAGAAGGATTTAGAGCTTTCAAAAATGAAATTTGAAAGTATTGAAAAAGAAAATTTTGATTTGAAAGTTAAGCTTGAATGCTTAACAAAAGAAAAATAGATCATTTTAAATAATTCATCTAGTTCAATAATGACAATATGTTCACATTGTCATTATCATGGTCATAAGGAACATACTTGTCCTTTAAAGAAAGGAAAACGATTTAAAATTAGACAAGTATGGGTTCCAAAAGGAACAAGAGGCATCGAAACTAACATTCAATGATCCAAAGCAATTTGGATACCAAAATCTACTTAAATGTCTCTTGTAGGTGTGTGAGAGAAAATTGTGATGAAAATGACGATATTCAATATGCTCTGGCCACACATGAAAAAGGAATGGGTAACCTCTAAACTTAACATAATTATTTTATTTGGTTGCTCATTTAGTTTATGCATGCATGAGGTTTTAAATGTTGAATAATTCTAAATGATTATGTTTTATCTCATGTATGTTAAAAAATATTGTATGATGAACATAGTGATTTTTGGTAATGTTTTATAAACTCTAGTTCATCATATTAATTTTTGGTCAAAATTGTTTTTAAAATGTAATTGATATCTCTTTAACAATTGATATCGATTTTTCAAGAACTTTGGTTTTGCAAAATTTTGACCTTAATTTTTTTTAATGTTTATACATAGATTTTTTTAATAATATAAAGTTTTAATGCATAACATTTTCAAAAACTTTATACATAAACTCTTAATCTCGATAATCGACATTGCATGATGTTTTATTTGTGAATGGGTTAAAAGCATAATCTTTTGAAAAAATGAATTTAATAAAAGATACAATGTATTATTTTAAATTAATGTTTGCAAAATTCATTGACATTGCATCCATTTTGGTTATGCTTATTGGACATAAAATAGGGACATATACATGGTGCATTTAGATTCTATTGATATGACTAATTTATGCCTAGTTGCTAAGGATGAGCATGATAGTTGGTTATGGCATAGGAGACTATGACATACTAGCATGAGTGTTTTGCAACGACTAATTCAAGGAGATTTAGTTTGAGGGTTGCCTAAACTAAAATTTGATAATGATAAAATTTGTGATGCTTGTGCTAAAGGAAAACAAAAATGAATTTCTTTTAAATCCATTAATGACGTATCCACTAGTAGAGTATTACAATTGATCCATTTAGATCTTTTTGGTCCATCTAGGACTACTAACTTGGGTGGAAAACAAGCATTTGTATTGGTAGATGAATATTCTAGATATACTTGGGTTTTATTCTTAAGTACTAAAGATGAAGCATTAGAAAAATTCATCACGTTTTCAAAAGTAATCCAAAACGAAAAAGGTTACTATATAACTAGTGTTAGGAGTGATCATGGAACTGAATTTGAAAATCTTGGATTTACTGAATTTTGTATTTTGTTGAAAACATTTTGATATTTCGATATAACAAATTAAGATAAATGAATTTTAAGATTTTCCAATAAGGTTTTCTAAGTATATTCGATATAATTATTCGAATATCAAAATATTACTCCAAATCTTTTAAAAGTCATTTTTAATCCTTACTCAAGTGTAAAATTAAGTTTTAGTCTTAAAATAATTTCAAAACAATTTTACAAAATATTTCGAACCATTTCAAAGCCAAAAATTTCAGAATGTCCAGAGGGAACCGATTCCCCCCCAAGGGGGTACCGATTCCCCCCTGAATGGTTTTGCTCCGAGAAAAATAGAATGCTCGGAGGGAACCGATTCCCCCCAGGGGGTATCGATTCCCCCTGTTTAACGGTCGAAATATTTGAATTTTACACTTAGGGAACCGATTCCCCATGAGGGGTACCGATTCCCCCCATGCTCCAAGCTGTTGTATTAATTATTTTCACACTTAAACGGCTCCAATAACTTCATTAATGATCCCCAACGTTCAGAAGTGATTCAAGGTGTATTTAAGCAAGCTTAGAAGCCATTGATCATAAATAAGAAATATCAAGCAACTAGAATCAAGAGAGAATCAAAGAGAAAGCATCAAACCTCAAGTTTGAGCATTTCAAACCTATTTTTCATTCAATATTCATTTTGCTTTCAAGAAAACTTATTGTGCTCAATTATATTTATTCTTAAGTGTTCTTTCTTTGTTCTATAATTGTGCAAACATATTTGCCTTGTGAGGTTTTTCTTGTAAGTTTACAAATTTGTAATCTTCTCTTTGAGAAAAGAGTGTTTTCAAGAATTGGGGTATATTCTTGAGGGATTTTTAAGGTTATCTCTTTGGCCTCAAAAGAAAGAACAAATTTTTGAATTTGTTGGAAAATCCTTAGTGTGGATAGCTAAGGTAATGGACGTAGACTTTGGTTGATAAAGTCGAACCACTCTAAATCGTTGTGCAATTACTTTCAATTTTCTGCAAAAGCTTCCACAAAATTTTAATTGTCAATTCACCCCCTATTGGCTGATTCCGTCAATCGATTAACTCAATATATTTCTAATGGTATTAGCTATAATTTTTCAGCACCTAGAACCCCTCAACAAAATAGAGTTGTTGAGAGGCAAAATCGAACTTTAGAAGAAATGGCTAGAACCATGTTTTGTGAAAACAATTTGCCAAAATATTTTTGGGCGGAAGCCACCAATACCACTTGTTATGTTATTAATCGAGTAATGATTAGACCTATTTTGAAGAAAACTCCACATGAACTTTTTAAAAATAAAAAGCCTGACATTAGCTATTTTCATCCTTTTGGATATAAATGTTTTGTTTTAAACAACGGTAAAGAAAATCTTGGCAAATTTGATGCTAAAAGTGATGAAGGAATTTTTCTGGGTTATTCCTTAAACTCTAAAGCTTATCGAGTATTTAATAAAAGAACTTTAGTTGTAGAGAGTCTATACATGTTGTTTTTGATGATAATCCCCTTCCGAGGAAGGATTCTTGTCTGAATGATGATGTAGGTATTATAAACATAAATGACGTTGGAGAACCATCATCAAATGAAGAAAAAAGATGAGGAAACTCAAGATCCTCTCGAGAATCCAACCATTGAAGAAAGGTGTTGAGTTAATCGATCGATGGAATCGGCCAGAGGGGGGTGAATTGGCAGTTAAAATTTCGTGGAAGCTTTGCAGAAAAATTGAAAGTAATTGCACAACGATTTACAGTGGTTCGACTTTCTCAAACAAAGTCTACGTCCACTACCTTAGCTATCCACACTAAGGATTTTCCAACAAATTCACTAATTTTTTCTTTCTTTTGAGGCCAAAGAGATAACCTTACAAATCCCTCAAGAGTATACCCCAACTCTTGAGAACACTCTTTTTCCCAAAGAGAGATTACAAATTTGCAAACTTACAAGAAAACCTCACAAGGTAAGATGTTTGCACAATTCTAGAACAAGAAAAGAACACTCAAAGATAATTACAAATGAGCACAAATGGTGTTCTTGAAAGCAAAATGAATATTGAAAGGAAAATTGGCTTGATTTGCACAACTTGGTGTTTGATGCTTCTCTCTTGTTTCTCTATGATTTCTTGTTGATCAAGGGCTTCAGAACTTGTTTAAATACACCTTGAATCTCTTCTGAACGTTGGGGATGATTAGTGAAGATCATATAGCCGTTTTAGTGTGAAAACAATTAATAAAACAGTTTGGAGCGTGGGGGAATCGGTACCCCCTATGGGGAATCGGTTCCCTAAGTGTAAATTCAATATTTCGACCGTTGAACAGGGGGGAATCGGTACCCCCTATGGGGGAATCGGTTCCCTCCGAGCATTTTGGAAATCTCGGAGCCAAACCATTCAGGGGGAATCGGTACCCCTTGGGGGGGAATCGGTTCCCTATGACAATCTGGAATTTTTGGCTTTGAAATGGTTCGAAATACTTTGAAAGATTATTTTGAAATTTTTTTAAGATTAAAACTTAATTTTACACTTAAGTAAGGATTAAAAATGATTTTTGAAATATTTTGAGTAATGTTTTGATATTCGAATAATTATATCGAATATACTTGGAAAATCATTTTGGAAAATCTTAAAATTCATTTAACTTAATTTGTTATATCGAAATATCAAAATGTTTTCAACAATCTCCCCCTTTTTGATATAACAAAACATTTTAGTAATTTTAAGATTTTGAAATCAAGTTTTGAAATTACTCCCCCTTACTTTAACACCATTTATCATTTTAAAACGCACTTAAAACACACTTCTCCCCTTTTTGTTAAATCAAAAAGATTCAAATAAACGTGAAGAATATTAAGCCAATTGATTAGGTATATGTATGCATAAGCTGCTAAGATCACAATTAAGAGAAACGTTAGCCATTAGTTTCCGTAATCAATATTCATAAATAATGTGATATGACAAAATTGGTCATATTGCTAATAATGATGTAAATGATGCAATAATAAATAAATCACACCAAACATATAAGTTCAAACCATCCATAATCCAAACAAATTCACAATTCTCAAATTCAACATCCCAAAATATTCAAAATGTTAAAACAATAAGTTTGGAAAAACAAATTAAAACATAGAATCAAACATTCGTAGGAGGATCGGGAGGAGGAAACGAGCTCGCATAGCGCCATTTTGTTAGTGAGGTCATTAATACGTGCGTTGCTTCATTATTTGCACGCATTTCCCGAAGAATTTCTAATTGTTGAGCTCCCATTGTGGATAAATGGGACTCTATAGAAATAAAGCGCGAATCCATGGTCGCATACCGGTAATCAAATGTCTCTAAAATTAAAAATATGGAGGTATTTGATTCAATTGTTGTGCTTGCTCTTCAGGCTACTCCTCGGCCTGCTCAGGTTCAGCTTCAGCTTCATCGATGTCTCGCATTAGTTGCTCAAGCTCGAGATCTTCGTCAGCTTCGGGTGGAGCTCGTGAAGAACTAGCTCCCGGAGTAGTTGCAGAAGATCGAACCCATTCCCCGGTTTCCTTATCCTTAATCCATCCCGCTCTCGTTAAGGAAAGAAGGTTAATTTCTTTCTTAAGAGGAAAAACGGCATCTAGACTGACTCTAAGCCCAGCTTTGGAAACAGATTACTCAAAATACAACCGTAAACAAGAGATGAACAAAGTTTTTTATTAGGAACAAGATTTACGGTTTCAACAATTTCAGCAAAAATAATCTGAGGTAGGTTGATTTTAATATTGTTTTCGAAACAATGTAACCACCAAAGATCTAAGGCTCTAAGAGTAGAATAACGACCTCCAGATGGTTGAAACCACCAAGAAATCATTAGATGAAGAAAACGTTCATGAAGGTCTAGAACACTTGCACTATCCCTTCTTTTATAACGAGATCCTAAAACTTGTTTTTCATTTGAAATCCCTTCATTATCTAATCCGAATGTATTGGCTATGTAAGCCGAGTCATATAAGAATTGTCCTAGAAGGTAGAACGAATTCCTATGGTTTCGGTTTCAGTTTGGTCTTTAACACAAACGGCATTAGAATAGAAAATATGAACAAGTTGATGGTAAACGATGGGTTCAAGGTCAAAGAGTTTATCAAATTTCCACTCTTGTAAAAGAGGAAGATATTTAAAATTGATAGCTAACATAGCTTGACGAGAAGGAATACGTTTCTTCCCGGATTTTGTAAGAGTCGAATATTGATAATACCAAAAACGATGATTTCTAGGACCAGGATGATTGAAACACGAATTTGGATAGTCAATTAGGATCAATAGGATTAGGATTAGAAATTGGAATAGGTGGAGGATTTGGAGGGGATTTGGTTGTAGGTGAACGACTGAAGACCTAGCACGTTTAGGATTAGACATGGTGAAGGAAATCGGAATAGATTGAATAACCTGCAAATTTAAAAACAATGTATGCAATTCAATTAATCCCAAAACTCAAATGAGTCCTCAATATTTCAAGGTTCTCTAAATCAATCCTAATGGGCAAAGTTTTTGAAAAACTTTTGAACAATATGGTTTTGAGAAACAATATGTATAGTTTTTATAACAACAACATAATTTAATCAAACACAATAATTTGAAAATTAACATTTTTTTATTTCGAAAATTAAAAATTTTTGAAAATTCTTGTGTTTTTGATGAAATTAGTTGTAACATCTAGTTTTCTAATCACTAAATAATCAATGCCCGATCACTATTTCAACCTAGAACTAATTAAAACTAATCCTACGTTCAAAAAACAATGAAATAGAGAGTTTAGAAAAATTTACCTTGAAAGATGAAGATTGAGGGGATTTAGATGTTGTTGCACGATTTTAATGATTTCAACAGGTTTATAAGATGATATTTGAAGCAAATTCCGATTAATATCGTTGATTTGAGGTAAAAATGGAGATTTGAGAGATTTAGAGATGAAGAACGGCGGAAGAAGAAGAAAAGGAGGGTTTTTGTGTTTTGAAGGGTTCTGCCCGATTTTAACAGAACCCCAGGGGGGTATCGATTCCCCTGTGGGGAATCGGTTCCCCTTCAATGGGGAATCGGTTCCCTCATGGGGGATCGATTCCCTCCGCACCAAAATGCTAAAATCCGACTTTTAAGCACATAAAATGCTAAATTAATCTTCTCTAGTGGTATAGGCAACTCATATATTGAAAAATAATTATGTTCAAACAATTAAATTAATCTTTAAATTATTTGAACATAAAATTAATTTTCACTTAGAATCATAAACTCCCCTAACTAATAGCAAGAATGCAATCAAAAATTATTATTATAAGCATTTTTCAGTAGTTATTAAAAGTGCTAAATTATTTTAAACATTAAGTGAAGATAGGTTAGTTAAACCTAATTCTCTTCTAAGTGTCCAAAACCTTTCCTTGTCTAAGGGTTTTGTAAAGATATCCGCTAATGATGCAAAGTATCACATATTCTAAAACTACATCTTCCTTAGTGACATGGTCTCTAATGAAGTGATGTCTTATTTCAATGTGTTTAGTTCTAGAGTGTTGGATGGGATTTTTAGTGAGACAAATAGCACTAGTATTGTCACACTTGATAGGAATGGTACCTACTTCAATTCCATAATCAAAAGTTGTTGTTTCATCCATAAAACTTGTGCACAACACTACCGGCTGAAATATATTCCGCTTCAATGGTAGATAATGCAACACAATTTTGTTTCTTTGAAAACCAAGAAATCAGCATATTTCCAAGGAATTGGCAAGTACCAGAGGTGCTTTTCCTATCTAATTTGCATCCTCCATAATCCGCATCAGAAAAGGCATGCAAGCTAAAGCTAGAGTCTCTAGGATACCAAAGTCCTAAACTAGGAGTGTCCTTAAGGTATCTAAAGATTCTCTTAACAGCTAGTAAATGTGATTCTTTAGGACATGATTGAAACCTAGCACACAAGCAAACACTAAACATATCTGGTCTACTTACGGTTAGATAAAGTAATGAGCCAACCATGGATCTATATAATTTAACATCCACACATTTACCTCCTTCATCTAAGTCAAGCTTTGTTGAGGAGCTCATTGGAGTGTTATGAGGTTTCCCATTTTTCAGTCCAAACTTCTTGAGCATATCTTTGACGTACTTAGCTTGATTAATGAAGATGTCATCTTTTCTTTGCTTGATTTGGAGTCCCAAGAAAATGAGAGCTCCCCCATCATGCTCATCTCAAACTCCTTTGCATTAGCTTAGAAAATTCTTGGCAAAGAACATCATTAGTAGAACCAAATATTATATCATCAACATAAATTTGAACTACTAATAAATCTTTACCTTTTCTCTTTAAAAACAATGTAGTGTCAACCTTTCCTTTTAAAAAACCTTTTTCAATTAAAAATTTGACAATCTTTCATACCAAGCTCTAGGAGCTTGTTTTAAACCATAAAGAGCTTTTGTCAATTTTAAAACATGATCCGGAAAATTTGAATCTTCAAACCTGGAGGTTGTTCCACGTACACTTCTTCTTTTATAAAACCATTTAAGAATTCACTTTTAACATCCATTTGATATAATTTAAATTCATTGAAACATGCAAATGCTAATAACATTCTAATTGCTTCCATCCTAGCTATGGGAGCGTATGTTTCATCATAGTATATGACCTCTTCTTGAGTATAGCCTTGAGCAACAAGTCTAGCCTTGTTCCTCACTATATTACCACTTTCATCACGTTTTTTCTAAAAACCCATCTAGTACCTACAGTAGATTATTACTAGGCCTTTCAACTAATGTCCAACTTACTTCTCGCTCAATTGATTTAATTCTTTCCTGCATAGCCATAATCCAATGTTCATCTTTTAATGCTTCTTTGATGTTCTTAGGCTCTATGCATGAAATAAATGCACATAATTACTATTTCTAAGAGAAGATCGAGTAGTTACCCCTTTTGATGGATCACCTATAATTTCACCATCCTTGACATAGTTGTACTCTCTTGGAAAAAAAAACTTCCTTTCTCACTAATTGGATTCTCGAGGGGATCATGAGTTTCTCATCTTTTGTTTCTTCCTTTGATGATGATTCTCCAACGTCATGTCTAACGTCATTTGCTTGTACAATACCTACATCATCATTAACAGAAGAATCCTTCCTCGAGGGGATTATCATCGAAACAACATGATAGACTCTTCTACAACTAAGTTCTTTTATTAAATACACGATAGCTTTAGAATTTAGGAATAACCCAGAAAATTCCTTCATCACTTTTAGCATCAAATTTGCCAGGTTTTCTTTACAGTTGTTTAAAACAAAACATTTACATCCAAAAGGATGAAAATAGCTAATGTTAGGCTTTTTATTTTTGAGAATTTCATATGGGTTTTCTTTAAAATTGGCCTAATCATTACTCGATTTACAACATAACAAGCGGTATTTGTGGCTTCCGCCCAAAAATTTTGGCAAATTATTTTCACAAGCATGGTTCTAGCCATTTCTTCTAAGTTCGATTTTCCTCTCAACACTCCTTTTTGTTGAGGGGTTCTAGGTACTAAAATTATGGCTAATACCATTAGAATTACAAAACTCAATAAATCCAAGATTTTCAAACTCAGTTCCATGATCACTTCTAACACTAGTGATAGAGTAACCTTTTTCATTTTGGATTATTTTTGAAAATGTGATGAAATTTTCTAATGCTTCATCTTTAGTACTTAAAATAGAACCCAAGTGTATCTAGAATAGTCATCTACCAAGACAATGCATATTGTTTTCCCTCCCAAGCTAGTAGTTCTAGTTGGCCCAAAAAGATCTAAATGGATCAATTGTAATACTCTACTAGTTGATCATAATAGATTTAAAGAAACTCGCTTTTTTTTCCTTTAGCACAAGCATCACAGATTTTATCATTATCAATTTAAGCTTAGGCAACCTCTTACTAAGTCTCCTTGAATTAACCGTTGCAAAACACTCATACTAGCATGACCTAGTCTCCCCTATGCCATAACCAACTATCATGCTCATCCTTAGCCTAGGCATAATTAGTCTATCAATAATCTAATGCATCATGTAAATGTTTCCTATTCTACGATCAACAAGCATAATCCGATTAGATGCAATGTCAATGACTTTACAACCATTAATTTCAAATAAGACTTGAATCCTTTATCACATAATTGACTAATACTCAATAGATTAGCTTTAATCCATTCACATATAAACATTCTTAATTTGTATGGAAGAGGTATTACCTATTGTACCAATACCTTCAATGTGACCTTTGATTGTCTCCAAAGTCACTTCTCCTCCATTTTTGGCGTTAAGCTCAATGAACCGGCTTTTTTCTCCAGTCATGTCTAGAGCATCCACTATCAAGGTACCATGAATTTGAATTTGTTTTCCCGTGCCTTGTAGCAATGCTCCTTTCCCTACAAACATATTAATTTTTTGATTTTTGGTACCCAAATCCTTTTGGGTCCATATTCATTAGTTTCCAAAATCCTAGTCCCCTTAGTATCCATTTGTGTAGGATATTTTATCTTTAGTAGTATGAGTTCTTTAGGAACCCACATACTTCTAATGATTTTCCATTAGAGTTCTTTGGGGACTTCTATGATTGTAGTTTCTAAAACTTTTTCTAACAAAGTTGGATTTTGAATTTCCACCTTTTTCAAATGTTTTGTTCCAACTTTATCAAAAGAAGTTTTAAGATCATCAATTTCTTTTGATGATCATCATTGATCTTTGAAAGTAATTTTGCAAATCTAAATTTTTCTTTTCAAACTCTTCTAGTTTGATTTGCAAATCTTTGATTTTACTTTCAAGATCGTTGTTGGTTTTGGATATGAGTTTGTTTTCATTTTTCAATTTTGAATCATTTTATATTTTAAAAACAATTTCTCATAATCCGAAGCCAACCCATTGTACTCCTCAATAACTCTCATAAGATAATCATCAAAATCGGATGAGTTAGAGGTTACCTTAGAATCTTCCCCGAATACCATCAAGCACAAGTTTGCTACTTCTTGTTCCTCTTCATCGGAACTTTCTTCATCGCTCCATGTAGCCACATGAGCCTTGTGCTTATTCTTTGATTGACCTTTTTTCTTCAATTGTGGGCATCATATTTGACATGCCCCCTTTTTACATTCATAGCAAATGATTGGTCCTTCTCTTTTGTTCGTTTTTGAGGCCTTCGTTCGTTTGAATTTTCTTCCTTGGTAAGGTCCATCATTTTTCTGAACCGTTTGCAAACAATGCCATTCCTCGTCATCATCATCATTATTAAATCACTCTCATCTTTTGTGGATTGAGAGCAACTCCAATATTTTTCTTCTTCTCCTTTTCCTTTGGGTCTCTTCAACTTATCAAGGTCCACCTCATCTTCAAGCATCATCTCATGAGTGAGAGTGAACCGAATTCTTCAAGAGTTAAGGACGTAGGTCCTTAGACTTGATGATTGCCGTCTCTTTGATTGCCATGATTTTGGGAGGGAGTAGACTAACTTCCTCACAAGCTTTCATTTGATATGATCTCTCCATATGATTTGAGACCATTGACAATCGTTGAAAATCTATCCGTCATAGCTTTGATGTCTTCATTTGGTTTCATCCTGAAATTTCATAGCTATGCGTTAGAATACTAATTTTTGATTTTTACCTCATCTGTACCTTCATGTGTGACTTGAAGCTTGTCCCATATTTCTTTGGCGGTTGTACACGATGAAACTCTTCCGTATTCATCTGGTCCAAGAGCACAAAATAATGGATGGCTTTGGAGTTGAGCTGGAACATTCTTGTCTCTCCTTCACTCCACAACCTTGGATGAGTGAGGTTTGATGTATCCTTCTTCTACAGCATTCCATGCTCCCATGTCACTTGCTTGATGAAGTACATCATTCTATTCTTCCAATAGGCATAGTTAGCTCCATTGAAGAAAGGAGGCTTGTTGACGGGCATCTAATCGAGACCGGAGTCGAAGTTTGAAGCAGAGCCATTGATGACTTTAATAATCGATATAACTCTTCCTGAATCGACTCAAGAGGCGATTAAACCTTCAAATGAGTTAGGCTCTGATGCTAATTATTGAGTTAATCGCTCGACGGAATCGCCAAGAGGGGGTGATTGGCAATAAAAATTTCGTGGAAGCTTTTGCAGAAAAATTGAAAGTAATTGCACAGCGATTTACAGTGGTTCGACTTTCTCAAACAAAGTCTACGTCCACTACCTTAGCTATCCACACTAAGGATTTTCCAACAATTCACTAATTTGTTCTTTCTTTTGAGGCCAAAGAGATAACCTTACAAATCCCTCAAGAGTATACCCCAACTCTTGAGAACACTCTTTTTCCCAAAGAGAAGATTACAAATTTGCAAACTTACAAGAAAACCTCACAAGGTAAGATGTTTGCACAATTCTAGAACAGAAAAGAACACTCAAAGATAATTACAAATGAGCACAAATGGTGTTCTTGAAAGCAAAATGAATTTTGAAAGGAAAATTGGCTTGATTTGCACAAACTTGGTGTTTGATGCTTTCTCTCTTGTTTCTCTATGATTTCTTGTTGATCAAGGGCTTCAGAACTTGTTTAAATACACCTTGAATCTCTTCTGAACGTTGGGGATGATTAGTGAAGATCATATAGCCGTTTTAGTGTGAAACAATTAATAAACAGTTTGGAGCGTGGGGGGAATCGGTACCCCCTATGGGGAATCGGTTCCCTAAGTGTAAAATTCAAATATTTCGACCATTGAACAGGGGGAATCGGTACCCCTATGGGGGAATCGGTTTCCTCCGAGCATTCTGGAAATCTCGAAGCCAAACTATTCAGGGGGGAATCGGTACCCCTTGGGGGGGAATCGGTTCCCTATGAGCAATCTGGAATTTTTGGCTTTGAAATGGTTCGAAATACTTTGAAAGATTATTTTGAAATTGTTTTAAGATTAAAACTTAATTTTACACTTAAGTAAGGATTAAAAATGATTTTTGAAATATTTTGAGTAATGTTTGATATTCGAATAATTATATCGAATATACTTGGAAAATCATTTTGGAAAATCTTAAAATTCATTTAACTTAATTTGTTATATCGAAATATCAAAATGTTTTCAACAAAAGGGAAGTCTCTTATCCAAGGGAATACAACTATGTCAAGGATGGTGAAATAATAGGTGATCCATCCAAAGGGGTAACAACTCGATCTTCTCTTAGAAATATATGTAATTATGTTGCATTTATTTCATGCATAGCCTAAGAATATTAAAGAAGCATTAAATTATGAACATTGGATTATGTCTATACAAGAAGAGTTAAATCATTTGAGAGAAGTAGAGTATGGACATTAGTTGAAAGGCCTAGTAATAAATCTATTGTAGGTACTAAATGGTATTTAGGAATAAGCTTGATGAAAGTGGTAATATAGTGAGAAACAAGGCTAGACTTGATGTTCAGGGTATGCTCAAGAAGAGGGCATAGACTATGATGAACATACGCTCCAGTAGCTAGGATGTAAGTAATTAGAATGTTATTAGCATTTGCATGTTTTCATGAATTTAAATTATATCAAATGGATGTTAAAGTGCATTTTTAAATGGTTTTATAAATAAGAAGTGTATGTGGAACAACCTCCAGGTTTTGAAGATTCAGAATTTCCAAATCATGTTTTTAAATTGACAAAAGCATTTTATGGTCTAAAACAAGCTCCTAGAGCTTGGTATGAAAGACTGTCAAATTTTTTGTATGAAAGATTGTCAAATTGTTTATTTGAAAAATATTTTTTTAAAAGGGAAGGTTGACACTACATTATTTTTAAAGAGAAAAGGTAAAGATTTATTAGTAGTTATTTATGTTGATGATATAATATTTGGTTCTACTAATGATGTTCTTTGCCAAGAATTTTCTAAGTTAATGCAGAGTGAATTCGAGATGAGCATGATGAGGGACATCTCATATTTCTTGGGACTCCAAATCAAGCAAAGAAAAGATGGAATCTTCATCAATCAAGTTAAATACGTCAAGGATATGCTTAAGAAGTTTGGATTGGAAAATGGGAAACCACATGCCACTCCAATGAGCACTTCTTCAAAGCTTGACATGGATGAAGGAGGTAAATGTGTGGATATTAAATTATATAGGTTAATCATTGGTTCTTTGTTTTATCTAACCGCAAGTAGACCGGACATTATGTTTGATGTTTGCTTATGTGATAGATTTCACTCATGCCCTAAGGAATCACATTTACTAACCGTTAAGAGGATCTTTAGATACCTTAACGACACTCCTAGTTTAGGACTTTGGTATTCTAGAGACTCTACTTTTATCTTGCATGCTTTCTCTGATGCGGATTATGGAGGATGCAAAATAGATAGGAAAACACCTCCGGTACTTGTCAATTCCTAGGAAATATGTTGATTTCTTGGTTTTCAAATAAACAAATTGTGTTGCATTATCTATCACTGAAGCAGAATACATTTCAGCCGGTAGTTGTTGTGCACAAGTTTTATGGATGAAACAACAACATTTTGATTATGGAATTGAAGTAGGTACCATAAATATCAAGTGTGACAATACTAGTGATATTTGTCTCACTACAAATCCCATCCAACACTCTAGAACTAAGCACATTGAAATTAGACATCATTTCATTAGAGATCATGTCACTAAAGAAGATATAGTTCTAGAATATGTTGATATTTTGCACCAATTAGCGGATATCTTTACAAAACCTTTTGATAAAGAAAGATTTTGAACACTTACGAGAGAATTAGGTTTGACCAACCTATCTTGACTTAGTGTTTAAAATAAGTTTAGCACTTTTAATTAGTTTTGGAAAATGCTTATAACAATAACACTTTTGATTGCATTCTTTGCTATTAGTTAGGGGGAGTTTATGATTCTTGGTGAAAAATTAATTATATGTTCAAATTATGTTTAAGGATAGAATTGATTGTTTGAACATAGTTAATCTTCTTAATATGAGTTGTCAATACCACTAGAACAAATTAATTTAGCATTTTGAGTTTAAAATACATATTTTTTATTTTTTTCGGGCGCTAGAAATCGATACCCCCTTGCATGGGTACCGATTCCCCCTTTGAATAGGTACTGATTCCCCCTTTGAATAGGTACCGATTCCCCCTTAAGGGAATCGATACCCTCCACGGGTTCTGGTTATTATCTCCTAAAAGAACCTTATTTTTTTCAAAACCCTCTCCTTATCTCTCTCTCGTCGTTCACTCCTTCTCTCACCCTATCTCTACATTGTCTGAAAACAACAATTTTAAGTCGGATTTACTTTAATTTTTAACATCAAAACCTACTAAAATCATTAATTTCGTGCAAACTTCATCCAATCTCACTCAAATCCGAAAATCTTCAAGGTATTTTTTTCTAAAACTTCTATTTTATCAATTTTTGATTTTAGGACTAGTTTTAATTAGTTCTAGGATAAACATTACATCGGGCTTTGATTATATGATGTTTCTAAACTAGATTCTACAACTAATTTCATCAACAACACAATATTTGATCAATTTTTTTTTAATTTTGAAATAAAAAATGATATTGATTTTCAAACTGTTGTGTTTTGATTTAATTATGTTATCTTTGAAAAGTATATATATTAATTTTCAAACATTGTTTTCAAACATAGTTTTCAAAATTGCCCATTAGGATTATTTTAGGCAACCTTGAAATATTGAGGACTCATTTGAGTTTTGGGATTGTTATTTGTCGCATACATGTGTTTTAAAATTGCAGGTTATCTATCCATTCTGATCTGTTAATCATGTCTCACAAACGCTCTAGGTCATCTACTAGTTGTTCAAATCGACCTTCAAACCCTCCTCCTATTTCACCTCAAAATCCAAACCCAATCAAACCGATTATGACTATCTGTAATTCGTGCTTTAATGAACCTGGTCGTAGACAAGATCTCTACTATAGGTATTCTAATTATTTTGAGTCATACAAAATTAGGGAAGAACGAATCTCATCTCTTCAAGCTATGTTAGACATAAATTTTAGATATATTCCTACCCTACGAGAGTGGAAATTTGATAAACTCTTTGAACTCAAACCAATAGTTTATCATCAACTCGTTCGAATTTTCAATTCTAATGCAGTTTGCATTCAAAATCGGGCTAAAACCGCAACCATAGGAATTTGATCCTATCTTCTAGGAAATTTCTTTTATATTGACCCGGAATACATAGGCCACACATTAGGATTAGATAATGAAGGCTTAGACAATGAAAAACAAACGGTAGGTTCTCATTATAAAATAAGGGATAGTGCGAGTGTATTAGATCTCCATGAACGTTTCCTTCATCTAATGATCTCTTGGTGGTTTCGACCATCCGAAGGTAGATACTCCACTCTTCGAGCCTTGGATATTTAGTGGATACATTGTATCCAAAATAATCTTAAAATAAACCTACCCCATATTATCTTTGCCAAAATTATCGAAACTGTAAACCTTTTTCCTAATAAAAAACTTTGTTCATCTCTAGTTTACGGTTGTATTCTGAGTAATCTGTTTTTTAAAGTCGAGCTTAGGGTTGGCCTTGATGCCTCTTTTCCTCTCAAAAATCAAATCAATCTCTTTTCCTTAACAAAATCGGGATGGAAGATAAGTGAAGAAACTGGTCAATGGGTTCGTACCAGTGAGCAAACTCCGGGAGCTAGTTCGTCACGAGATATTAACGAAGCCGACGATGAGCCAGAGCAGCACGAGGAACAAGCACATCAAGAAGATCAAGTGCCTTCATACTTCCGATCATTTATGGAGAATCTTGATATGAGGTTTGCATCCATCAAATCACATCAAATTGCTAACAACAAAATGATGAATTGTCGTTTTGATACTTTGGACGAGCGGGCCGATGCACTTTCACTTGATGTGGCCAACATTTGGACACGTTTATCTCCTACTGATCCACCGATGGATGATTAGGCCTTGTTTCTGCTTAGCTTTATTAGATACAACCTCGAACTTATTGCTTTAACATTTTGATGCTTATGGATGTTTGAATTTGCGAATGTTTAAATTTGTTTTAGATATTTGAACTTATTTGGTTTGGCTTAAATTTCATTTTGTGCATTATTTATATCATTTTAGTTATATGACCAATTTTGTCATTTCACATTATTTTTTAATATTGAATTCTGAAACTAATGGTTAACGTCTTCTCTTGATTATGATCTCACCAACTTAAGCTATTTTTAGAAAAATTAACTTGCTAAAATTTTCAAAAACCTTGTTTTAAAGTGTTTTAGAGTCTCTTTTTTATTTAACAAAAAGGGAGAAGTGTTATAGTAAGGGAGTAATTTTCAAACTTACTTTTTGATTTCAAAAATGATTTTTCATTTAAGAAAATCTTAAAATTACTAAAATGTTTTGTTATATCAAAAAGGGGAGATTGTTAAAAACATTTTGATTTTTGATATAACAAACTAAGAATAAATGATTTTTAAGATTTTACAAAAGACTTTCTAAGAATATTCGATACAAATTTTTAATATCAAATATTACTCCAATCTTTCAAAGTTCAAATGCAATCCTTACTAAAGTGTAAAAATTAAGTTTCAATCTTAAAATAATTTTAAAACAAATTTAAAGTATTTCGAGCACTATTCAAACCAAAAATTTACATATTACTCAGAGGGTACCGATTCCCCCTAGTAGGGAACCGATATCCCCTGAATGGTTTTGGCTCCGAGAAATAACAGATTACTCGAAGGGAACCGATTCCCCTCCAGGGGTACCAATTCCCCCCTATGTAACGGTCGAAATATTTAAATTTTACACTGCAGGAACCGATCCCCTATGAGGGGGTACCGGTTCCCCCCACGCTCCAAGCTGTTTTATTAATTTTTTTCACACAATAACGGCTCTATTAACTCCACTAATGATCCTCGACGTTCAGAATCAATTGAAGGAGTATTTAAACAAGCTTAGAAGTTATTGATCAACCACAAGAAAGAAGAAATCATTGAGAAACAAGAGGGAAAGCATCAAACACCAATTCAAGCCAATTTTCCTTTAATATTCATTTTGCTTTCAAGAACACCATTTGTACTCAATTGTATTCATTCTTGAGTGTTTTTTCTTGTTCTAGAATTGTGCAAACATCTTTCCTTGTGAGGATTTCTGTAAGTTTGCAAAATTTGTATTTTTCTCTTTGGGAGATAGTGTTCTCAAGAATTTGGGGTATAATTCTTGAGGGAGTTGTAAAGTTACTCTTTGTCCTCAAAAGAATGACAAATTAGTGAATTTGTGGAAAATCCTTAGTGTGGATAGCTAAGGTAGTGGACATAGACTTTGGTTGAGAAAGTCGAACCACTCTAAATCACTGTGCAAATATTTTCAATTTTCTGCAAAAACTTCCACCAAAATTTATTTGTCAATTCACCCCCCTCTTGGCCTATTCCGTCGATCGATTAACTCAACAGATTATAATTAAAAATTTTAATTTATAAAATTATAGAAGCTAAAATTAATCAAATTTTCTTTGTTTATAGTTTCCGTTAAATTCAATCTGTGATTTTCTTGAAGTTTAATCCGAACTGTATATTTAGAATCATCAATTAGCTTTACTTTTTGGTAGTTAGAGGCTCTTTGATTACCAAAGACTAAATTTTGTGCTAAATACCCTAGCAACCTTTTTAGCTCTGTTTCCATCTCCTTTTCGCTTCAGATTTTAGAGGTTTTTGGTTTATTTATTTTTCTGAGTTTGATTCGATGTTCATCTTCATCTTCAGATTGTAGTTTAGAGTTTTTTCCCCTGGGTTTGGTCTGTTTAAACTCTCAAGAACAGTGAATACCTCAATAGTGATATATATGCTTGCTTATTATCATTTTCTCTGCAAAATTTCTGGGTTTGATGTTCATCTTCACTGGTTTTGTCAACTTATAGTTTCTGTTACTGGATTTGGTCTATTTTACTCTCTGAAACAGTAAATACCTCAAAATTATTTGATTAGATTTTGTTGGAATTAACTTAACTTCTGCTCTTTTGTTTTCCAGTCTGCTATTATCTTCATCCAGCTAAGTATTCTTATTTGTTTTCTTAATCTTTCTTCTTTCTTAACCTACGGGCTAGTTATTGCGTAGTGCTTAATTTTCTAATTAGTAGTATCATTTTTTATCTGAAGATAAAAATCATTTTTATTCTATTTCCTCCCCTTTTAACACTAGGCTTTTAGCAATAATAATAACAATAGTAACCAACTAGTAATAAATTAAAATCCTACTTAGTAACCAACTAGGCTTTTTAGTACCCCTCAATTCTCTAGCGTTTTATTGGTGCATCTTCTGTCTTCTTTGGATTCATTTTTCATAGTTTCTCATAGCTTCGACTATAGATGATTTCTTGAGGTCATGTCCTTCTTTTAGAGCCCATGGGGCATATAGGGGGAGGGCTCGACAGTAGTGACAAGTAGACTAGACTTAGTGTGCTCGTTGAATGTAGGCACATTAAATGCTAGGCTTCTGGAGCTGTCCGACGCACTTAATAATAGGAAAATAGATTTTGCTTGTATTCAGGAGACTAGGTGGAAAGGGGCTCGCGCCAGAGAGTGTAATGGGTACAAGTTATGGTATTCAGGCGTAGATAACGCTAGAAACGGGGTGGGTATCTTGGTTTCCTCTAGGCTCAAGGAAAATGTAGTTGAAGTTTGTAGATACTGGGATAGGATCATGGTGATTAAGGTTATTATAGAAGAGGAAGTGGTGAATGTCCTTTCAGTGTACGCCCCACATGTTGGCCTAGGGGGGGAGAAACGTTGTTTCTGGGATCAGTTAGATGATGTACTTAGGAGCATTCCGGAGGACCAAAGAGTTTTCATAGGGGGAGACTTCAATGGCCATATAGGTAGTGCAACCGACGGGTATGACGGTGTTCATGGGGGTTTCGGTTATGGTAGCAGGAACGATGAGGGGCGTACGTTGCTTGAATTTGCTACTGCTCACGATTTGGTGATCACTAACTCCTTATTTAATAAGAGAGATGCGAACTTGATTACGTTTCATAGCGGGGACATTGTACCCAAATCGACTACATCCTGGTTCAAAATCGGGATCGATGGGCTTGTATTGACTGTAAGGTGTCCCCTGAAGAGGCATGTTCTTCGCAACGCAAATTGTTGGTTTTGGTGTTCCGCGTTCCGCACGGGCGGAACACTCATAGGAGGGCTAAACTGGGTAAACCTAGGATCCTTTGGAAGAAGTTACATGGAGCGACAGCTGATGACTTTAGGAGTAAGGTTTTGTCTAATACAGGTTTTGGAACTACAAACTCAAATAATGCAGATTTGTTATGGAAAAATATGGCAAATTCCATCAGAGAGGTGGGCAAAAACACCCTGGGGTTGTCCACAGGGAAGGCCAAGGAACATAAAGAATCGTGGTGGTGGAACGACGAAGTCCAAACTAAGGTGAAGACAAAGCAAACTTGCTTCAAGGAGTTTCTACAAAGCAATGACGACGAAGAAAGGTCGAGAGCTAAACAAAGATACAAGGAGGCAAAGCGGGAAGCCAAGAAAACGGTGGCTAAAGCAAAGGATAAGGCATACGAGGAAATGTACAAGAGATTAGACACCAAGGAAGGACAAAACGGCATCTTCAGGCTTGCAAAATCTAGGGAGAATAGGAAAAAGGATCTAGGTAGCATTAGATTTATTAAGGACAACAATGGTGTTCTTATAGCGAAAGATCATGATATTAAGAGGTTTGGGGTAATTACTTCTTTGATTTATTTAATGACGGTGCCTCTCCCTGTAGAGAAAGTACCGTTGATGGGTCATCCGACCATCATACATCGGCCAATGACTGCCCTACAAGTAGGATTGGGTTTGAGGAAGTCAAAATGGCTCTTAGAAAGATGGGAAGGGACAAAGTTGTCGGTCCTGATCAAATTCCTATCACTGTGTGGTTGGCCCTAGGAAAGAGGGAGTTAAGTGGTTGACCAACATCTTTAATATTATTTTAGAGACTGCCAAGATGCCAGAGGAGTGGAGAGAGTCCACGGTGATACCAATCTATAAGAATAAAGGAGATCCCCAACGTTGTGGTAACTACAGAGGTATTAAACTACTCAGCCATACCATGAAGCTATGGGAAAGAGTGATAGAGGCTAGGTTGAGACAAGTTACTAAGGTTTCGGAAAACCAATTTGGCTTTATGCCAGGCAGGTCTACCACGGAGGCAATTCATCTACTTCGACGACTTATGGAGAAATATAGGGAAAAGTCTAGAGATCTTCACATGGCGTTCATTGACCTTGAGAAGGCTTATGATAGCGTTCCCGCGATACGATCTGGAAGACTTTGGAAACGAGACGGATCCCAACTATTTATATCCGGACGATACGTGATGTATTGTAGATCTACTACATACGTCAGGACTACAGTTGGCGACACCGAGGCATTCCCGGTGGAAATCGGACTCCACCAGGGGTCGGCTCTTAGCCCTTACTCTTCGCCTTGATTATGGACGACATCTTTTGTGCGACACCAGACGGTGTACCATGTGTATGCTTTTCGCTGACGACATTGTCCTAGTGGCTGAAACAAAATCTGAGTTGAATAGTAGACTGGCTACCTGGAAGACTACTTTGGAAGAAAAAGGTTTAAGGATCAATATTGATAAGACAGAGTATTTATGTTCAAACTTCAGTAGGGACCAAAACGAAGATGATGTAGAAGTTTGCATAGAAGGACACGTTCTCCCCTCAAAAGATTGTTTCAAGTACCTAGGGTCTATGATACATAAAGATGGGGTGATGATGACGTTACACCCGTATAAAGGCGGGATGGCTAAAGTGGAGGGCCGCTACTGGAGTTTTGTGTGACAAGAAGGTGCCTCTAAAACTTAAGGGAAAATTTTATAGAATGGCAATAAGACCAGCACTATTGTATGGATCAGAATGTTGGGCAACCAAGAAGGATCATGTAAGGAGGATAGAGGCCGCAGAAATGAGAATGCTTCGGTGGACATGCGTAGGACTCTGTGGGATATGACAACAAACTCTGCTATTAGGATGTCCTTGGGGGTGGTGCATGTTTTTCGAGAAATTGAGGGAAGGAAGACTACGGTGGTTTGGGCATGTCCTTAGGCGACTACCATCTGATGGTCAGGAGGGTAGAGTCGATTACAGTCGACGGTGCCAGAAGGAGAGGACGACCAAGGCGGAAGTGGGAAGACTGCTTGAGATCTGATTTGATGGATTTAGCCCTTACCGAGGACATGACCTCTGATAGGAAAGTATGGAGACTTAAGACTAGGATAGTCGAGTAGTGTGGGTCACATCTCTAGGGTGTATCATCTGTCTTCTTTTACTGCCTTTGTAGTAATTTACATAACTTCTACTTTTTATCCGTTTCTGTTATTGGTATTTTTGAAGGCTTAGAACGGCCTTGCTATCGTTTGAATTCTGTGTATCATTCTCTCCACTTTTGAATTTAGTCGGGTCTTACGTTTCTGTCCATATACAAAGATTACTGCCCATTACAGACACGCATATGACATTAATGATATTAATGACTGCAGATGAATATTGTACAACTATGTATTTATGTATTTATTTATACATGCATTGCATCTTATCTATATTTTTAATTTTCTGACTACCGGAGGTCTTCCACGAAAGCTACTCTCAACCTGGCGTTGGGGGCAGCCTACTACCCTACCTCCCCTTACCCCATTGCATATGGGAATTGGGTTTGTTGTTGTTGTTGTTGTTGTTGTTGTTGCTATAATATTATTTTCACTCAAGAAAACAGTTTAAGTCAATTTGAGTTCCAATAATATCAAAATTTTAGTAAATATATAATTTATGTCATAGTTATACTTATAGCGAGAATTTAATAGTAACAAAAAGTTACTTATAATAATTACTTTAGTGTTGTATAGTAACTTGTGACAAAATTACTCATAATCATTATTAATTTATCACTAAAAATCTTTATTATTGTAGTGATTGAGCAATGAATGAATTTCATATTGGCCTTTTCTTATTTCTTTAAATATTTTACAGTTTGTATGGAATCAATTCTAGCTGTTCTCCAAGGTGTTACAAACAGTGTCGTTGTTGGATCTGTGCAGGATGGATACCTGCCCAGGGTCTCAAATTAAAAAATATATAATTTAAAATTATTTTTATAATTAGATTTAATTATATTAAAAAAAAGTAGATTTTAACAATTAAAAGATTAAAATATTAAGGTAATGATGAATTATAAAAATATTATACAAATTTAAGATTATTTTTATAATAAGTTATTTGATGTTGACATAAATTATTTTTTTCAGAATTAAAAGGGTTTAGAGATGTTCATATTTAATAATTTTTTTGAATTAAATCATTTGAAATTTGATATGTTTATTAAATAATTTGTTGAGCGTAATAAAAAACAATTTACAAATAAATTAATTTATTTTTGTCTAATCTTAAAATTCAAATTTTTTCCAATACTTATCATTAGAGGCACAGGTTTTAAGTTTTCCCTAAGACTACAAAAATCTAAAAAAGTGTATGGTTAAAAAGCATATATTCCGGTGATTCCTAAATATAAGAAACAAAATAGTTAAGAGCAAGTACATCTGGTCGATTGTTCAAATTGTTTATGTTTGTTCCCTTACATTCCCTTAGGTCATGAGTTCTAGACTCACTAAAAAGATTCCCCTTTCTCCTAGAATCCTTGGTGTTGACTTTAGAGCACGTTGGGCGTATAAGGAATGGAATTCCATGTTTTGAGGGCATGTGAAATGCTTTGGAATAGAGGGAATTTTTTCGAATTAAGACTAATTTGATAAAATTATGTTTATTTTTGAAATTAAAATTATTATTATATCGTGTCATATTTTTACTAAGTCAACAGTAAAACTTGATGGCGAGTGAACAAAATATAAACATTAAACATGATTTTAAAAAAAAAATAGTTAAATGACCAAAGCTTAAAAACAAAAATAGATGAGTGATCAAATATGTAATTTACCTTAATTAACTAAAACATAAAATTATTATTAGTTTATATGTATGTAAAAAAATTTGTTTAGAAGTAGAAATAATTATGTAAAGTGCTTTGATAACATAGATAGATGAGCAGCAGGGCGAGGCCTGATCGAATATGTATGTTACAAAGCCAACATTCTTCCCCTTCCAATAAGGTAAATGGAAGCACCATACAACCAACAGCATACAGGAAACCAAGTTTCCCATATAAATTACAAACTACAACAACTTGAATTTCTCCTACCATCTAAAATATAATTTCGGATCACTGCCGTCGTTTTGGGGGCTTAATCGAAGAATTGCTTGTGGCGGCAGCAGCTATTTTCCTAGGACCTGGTGATATACATTCCAAAGAAAAACCCAAACAACGATCAAAATTTAACACATGCAAGGGAAGCACCAGTGCTTGGTGACTGATAAAACAGTTTGCTTATAGAAATACATTACATACTCGATGGAATCTTCGAGGTGCTCCTGGACAGTGACAATCGACCAGAAGGTTTTGTTTGCAACACTTTCTGAGATAGCTTCGGAAGCTTAGACGGGAGTGATGGGATGATCGACCTATTTTCATCAAGCAACAGGTTAACCAACCAGGAATTGAAGTTATTACAGCCTACTATTAGCTAGTAACTTTCGTTTCTATTTCTACTTGTCGATGCAGAAACTAGATCCTACGGAAAATAAAAGCATACAAAGTTGAAGGATACTTACTTCCCTATATGATCAGATTTTTCGGATTTGCTTGCTTTCCCAATCTTCTCTGTTTTAATTGGAGGTTGTGAAACTTCTGGAAAAAGAGTGAACTCTACAGCACTACATATTGAGCCATCAGTATCTGTAGCCCCCATTGATAGATTACCATCCGATATATCACTTAATCTCTCCTCTGAATCTACATTTCCGAAGCCCAACAGCTCAATATCCTCTGTAGTATTCTGACTCGAATCTCTTCCTACGAGGCTTGTCTGTGCAGTTGATTTATTGTGATGCCTGGACTCAATATCGTCTGTAGTATTCTGACCCAAATCTCTTTCTGCGAGGCTTGTCTGTGCAGTTGATTCATTGTGATGCCTGGAGTCGTCCATTGACCGATGAGACCCAGATTCAGAATTCTTATCACCATTAGCTGAGAAAATGTCAACGTCCAAAGCTGCTTTGTCAAAACTTCCAAAGCTCGGCCTTCTTGAGTGTCTCAGGCTTTGTCGAGGAGTCCCACTAGAGTGTCCCCTAGGAGAGGAAGATCCATACCTCAGTGACCTCATACCACACTTAGTACCATTGCCATTACCCTTGAGTAACTGCAAATGCTCAATCTCTTGATCTTTCTTTGTGATGGTTTCTTTGAGGAATGAAACCTGTAAGGTCAAAATAGAAGATCAGAAATGAACTAGATTATGCTGTTGTTGCACGTATGCCAATCAAGAGGCTCATTGATGAAAGTGAGATTTTCATAGTCCAAGTTATGGAATATAACACCGTGGTTTCCCTGTTGCCATAGAAATATGTTAACTAATATAGAAAATCACGACTTGGTTTCAACCAGCTATTCTAAATTAACTTCCAGTGAACGGGGAAAATGAGTAGAGGAAGAGAAAAGAAGAATACTTGTTCCATAAGTTCTCTGATATCTCTCCCTTCTCTGTTAGTCCGGGCAGCACCTAACTCAACACCAGAAACTCTTTCAGCAAACTTCAAAGTACTTACAGTTTCAGCATAAGAATCTACATCAGGATTAAGCTGCACAAACATGAGGGTTTTTGCCTGGCCACCTACAATTTTTAAATTTAAAAAGAGGATAATTAATAAGAAAAAAGAAAAGAGGACTTTAGAGGTATGTAGAATATTATTGGACACGACTAAAATCACGATAGAAAAATTAAAATCAAAACACTAAAATGTACCCAAAGAACTCTGGAGAACTTGAGTCAGTTTGCTATTTCTATAAGGGATGTGAGCATTCTTTTGTGCCAGAGCAAAGATTACATCCCCAAGAGCTGACAGAGATTTGTTTATATGTTGAGCCTCTTTAAGCCTATCTCCAGTTGCTTCAGAACGATCTACCCGTTCGCTGCCGGCGAGATCCACCAGATGTAAACTACCGCGCAAAACAGCTTTAGTTTTTAAGTCCATGCCACGAACATGAACAGTGAGAATACTGCATATAATAATTTGCTCAAACCAATAAGACACATTTGACACAAAACTCTTACTCTCCAAATAACAAGAAACATACAAAGTCGTAAGTGAAAATATGACCTGTGGGATCTGCTACTCCTCTCATTTAGGGCTGTAGCACCAACGGCCCTATTCATCAAACCAATACTCATCAACTCCAGAACATCAGCGGTCGAATTTACGGAATGCATGCTTGCTTCAGGGACAGCTAACCCATTTGGCTGGGTAGTGCTCCAAATCCCAAGTGTGTGCAAGTCAAAGGAAACAAATAACAAATTTTAAGAATAGGACAAAAATCAAACGTAAAATATAACAATTATGTAATGAGGATTAAAAATTCATAAATCAATGGGGAAACATAAAGAACCGAAAGTAAGAAATAATAAGAATAAAGCAAATGCTATAGAGCCAATTTCTGACTAGAATTGAGGAAAACAAGAAATGAAATTCAAAAGATTCAAAAAAAGGATATCTTCTCTGGGAACTGTCGACAACAAGCAGATCGCGAACTTGCTCATTATAGATCTCAACCATTTGAACACCAACATCATATACAATGGAGCTTCTCCTGCTTTGAGAGATTTGAAAAAGATCATTTAATGCTCTATAATTGACTCCCCAATCTTCTTTAGAAGACAAATTAGGTCCACTCTGGAAAGAGATAATAAAAATGCATAAGGTATAGCCTACAAGTTTAATGTAAACTACATATTTCAAATGGAAAGATATTAGTAAACAGCTCACCATAGTATAAGTTTTTCCGGAGCCAGTCTGACCATAAGCAAATATGCAAACGTTGTATCCATCAAGAACAGATCGAATCAATGGTTGGGTGTCCAAAAATACTTCCTCTGCAGACATATCACATTGAAAAGTGATATACAACAGCAGTCACGAAACTATAACTGTTAGCAATTATGAGATAAATTTGAATATTAACAATGAACAGAGTTATGAAAATTTAAAACCTTGGGTAGCTGCTGGACTGAAAACCTTGTTAAACTTGAAGAGCCTATGAGTGTCCTTCCCTTGCTTTGAGGGATTGGAGACAACCAATTCACCGTTCTCACCAATATACTCTATTGCAGTTTGCTTCTTGCTTTGCCCTGGAAGGAATGGCCTTATCCTACAATAGACTCTAATATTTCCTGCACAAAAGAGACAGTTTCAGCCACTTTACAAAGAAACCTAAACAAACTAAAATACACAATGTACCTTTCAAATCTTGAACCTCGTTGTACAATCTTCGGTTTTCAGCAAGAACGGAATGATAATTTTCTGCAGCATCTACTAATTCTTTAAGCTTGATTCCTACCCGAGCAAAAAAGTATACACAGAGAGAAATTGTTCAAAACCCAAAATAGAAGGAAATGAAATTTAAATGGTAGACGACACCAAACAAACAAAACAGAAAGAATAACCAACACTACCTAAGAAATTCAGATTCTCTGAGTAGCCCTTTCTAGTCTTTAGGACTTCACATTTGACAGATTTTGACGCATCCCTCAATTCCTAAACAGTGTAAAAATTCATGTTAGAGGAATATGAATCAATACCACATCATTCGAACATTGCAAACACAACAAACAAACCTTTAAAACCCCAAACTGCTTATCAATGAAACTCTGATAACAGCGCTCCTTATCTTTCCATCTCTTTTGTTTAGATTCAGAAAATGACTGAAGCTCATCCACTTTTTTCCTGGAGTCACTTAAAAGACACTCAAGTTCTTTTAACTTCTTTTCTAACAATACTTTATTATCCTCAGCCTGGACTTCCAGTTTTAGACAATGTACTTCATACATCTTTTTGCTGCTCTCTAGTTCCTCTCTTAGCCTAGAAATCTCAAGGTCTTTCTGAACCTTCTCCTTCTTAAGCTGAAGCACATCCTGCTCTTCAGCTTTACCCTTCTCCTCCAGTTTGCTCTTTTCAAACTGCAATTCTCAATAAACATATATAGCAATTATATTTAGACTTTCTAGCAAAAAAATGGCTTTTGGGAGAAAGAAAGAAAGAAAGCAGAAAAAAGATAATGAGTGAGAGACAAATCCTTGGATAGCACCACATAGTGGCAAGGTACTAAGACTTTCAATGGGAAAAAAGAATAGCCTAATTGAGTTATCTACTATCCAAATTCTAACAGAGTCCCCAAACTGGTTAAGGTATCATAAAAGCATCATAATCAGTGCAAGTGTTTAAAAAAGAGGCTCAATATCAGATTTACAAACTTAATTTAAATATTTGAAACTAAATAATACAAAATTGAACCATCCTTTAAATTCTCTTCTTCTGAAATCAAATGGATTTTCCTTTGCAATAAAAAATCAAATCTCAAGATCTCTTTATCAGTACACTAGTTGAATTTCACACAAGATTTAAACGGAAACTCATGCAAAAGATATACATTTTGTATCCTTCTTACACTTTAAACACTAGTGAATATAAGCTAAGCAATTCACAGAAATATACACACTTCTTGAGTTTCAAAAGCACGAACAAAGCAAATTATTGACAGACAAGAAATCCATAGAACAATATGTCAATAATAGTCTTTTGAAAACTAAAGGCACCAAACTAAAACAATATAGTAAAATTAAAAATCAGCAATGAATTACGAGGGGAAATGATAAGAATTGCACCTTTATATGTTGTAGATGGTTTAGCACAACCTACAAGAAGCAAAACAAATCCATAGTTATTGAGACGGGGACCAGTTGAAGGCAAAAAGAATCAAGGAAAATGCCCTAAACTGTTAGTCAAGTACCATATTTTCCTCCTCGGTCCCCTTTGCTAGGGTCTCGAGTGCTCTTATTCTTGATTGATACTTTTCCTCACGAGCCCTAAAAAGTTTGTTTTGCTGCAGGAGACAAATATTCATTATTCATGCACAACAAATGAGAAAAGATTCTCTTGGGGGAGGAGTTCCAAAGCAATTTACATCTTTTAAGGTTTTTGCCCTAGTTGAAACTCGCCATTCGATCTCTTGTACAATCTTTCTCAATAGGCATGCCACACTCTGAGCAAAAAGGCAACAATAGAAAACCAAAAATTAACAGAAGGTACCAGAAAAAATTATAGTAGCACAACAAATGCAATAGGACCGGTATCAAAAAAACATCCGTGCATGCTAAGCAATACAGGAAATGTAAGTACTAATGATGCCATACATGGGGTACATCTTTTTTTCTTTCAAGACTTTCATCCATAATCCTGTAAAGTACATTGAATAGTGATTGAGTCGAGACATTCTGCACAAGAGAAAGAACATAAGAGTAAATTAAACTAAGAGTTGCAGTCAAAAATTTGAGCACATAATAGATACAGACACAAGTATGGAAGGAGCTCAGGATCTTACATCTAAAATGCTAGATTTCATTAATTCCAGAACTGTTGCATCAGAGAGATCAGCATAACATCCTTGCTTCAATTGAATGCTCTGCAATTCACCAGAAAGATTCCATTTCTTTCTAGAAGGATTTTGGAAGGTATTGGCCCCATCATTAGGATTAAAACATGATCTAAGTGTCTTAAGGCACTCTAAAACTGGCATCATGTGGCCCTGCACATATCTCATATTATTAACCAAAAGGTAGAAATAAAATAAAAAATAGAAATTAAAACGTTAACTTGGACTTTGAACCCAGTCAACTCAGGTAAATCATTCTCTCAAGAAAAAATGCAGCTCATCTGCACCTTTAACCAGATAGAGGTTTCATTTTATGATTAAATGATCAATCCAACTATAAGAAGGGTAAACATGCTTCCACTCTGACCAAGAACTATTCGAAAATGGCATAAAAAGGCTTGAAAATGAAATAGAAGTTTACATGCCAAGCCAGGAGCATTTTTCATGGTGATAGACATATAACTAAATACAATAGTAATGATTTCACTTATACCAAACCTCATACACCCAAATGAGCCATTCTTAGCTTACTCCTCACGATGCACAAGGTAATACCAAGTTGTAGGCAAAATAGTATTTTTGTTTGAAGATCACCAAGTAGGAAATTGTTTTCCAGTTCCATTCAACCTAGCATATTAGGCACCCAGAAATAGAACATTGTTTAAAGAAAAAACATCTTCAAATCAACTGATACCTGCTCAATGTCAGACAATTCAAAGCTGGGCAGTCCCATTTCATCCATTGCAGTTAGAAACTTCATGACATTTGTAGGACCATATTCGGAACCACCATCCTGAAGTTGAAGAAGAAACATGCTCAAATAGTGAAGAAAAAAGTGAACTAAATCAGGAAAAAAAATCAGCTAAGTCATAACAAAAGAGAAATCGAACCATTTCAACAGAACCAGGATGCAACTTGTTCAAAATGGTACAAAAAATAGTGCCATCAATCAGACACCCTCTCAGATCCTCTTCTGTCGTGTCCAATGGCAACCTTAAATCAGGAAGCATGGCATTTAACCAGTCCACCAAAGAAGACAGCCAATCATCTAGCAAAATCAAGGTTAAAAGTTTAATAGTGGAAGATGATTAAACTTTGAATGAGCTAAAACAAGTTATTACTTTACCACGAATCGTGCCTTCCAAACTTTCCATTTGTTCGATATTTACATCATGAGTTCCACGCAAGCCATTAGCTGTACCGCTTTCCTTCATCTGCAGCAATAGCTGAATGCTGCAGCTAACTTCTTTGAAATTATCTTTCTGATAACATAGGACTCAGTCCTGCAAGGAGAATAACAGTATTTATCTTATGAAATTTGTAAGCTATTCACAGCTAAATACAGAAAATAAAGGCACAAATTTTGTAATAGTAGTCTGGAACTTCATCGTTATTTTAAATAAGAATAGAGTTTTCAAGGAATTTAGCTCGCATTTAGAGAGAAATTAGGGGAACGAAAAGCCATTACTGGTTTCGAGTGTCAAGATTTTTGTTTTTATTTTATTTTTTGGACAAGGAAAATAGAAGAGTGAAAATCAAAGAGAGAGAGAGATGACAGATATTCTTCTCTTATTTTACACTTCATAAAATCACTCAGATAAGCAGACAATAACAGTGTTCGATTTTCAAATAAACAGTAAAATCAAATAAAAGAAGAAGAAACTCAGAGTTACACTCTTCAACATTTTCTCAGCAACCAAACAACCATAATTCCAAAACAAATAGGAAAAACATAATTAAAAAGTCATGCCGCATTATCGATTCTCAGTAATTTCTTAGCTAAAAAGTAAAATTAAAAGCTGAACTGAAAATAATCGAAATACATTCAGATCCAAAGAAAACAACAATAAAAAATCAAGAAAATGTAGGAACAGAATGTAGGTTAAAGTACGAACCTGAGGAATCTAACAGGAAACTAGATAAAGATCTCGAAGCTGCAACTAAATCTACAATTTTTAAAAAATTAGGGAAGCAGATCCGTTCTGAGAAATCAAAGGATTTTCGAAATGAAGAACCGCAAAGAGGAAAAATGTGAAGGAAATGTTTTGGCGTTGGAAAATGGAAAACTGGAAAGCGAGTGAACGCGTTTGGTTTTTCTGTTTGGCTCAAGGGGTTATATATCGGACCACTTTTTGTTTTATTTTTTAGGTTAAATTACAAATTTAGTAACTCAGCTTTAATATCACTCTCCTATTTCACTCATGTAATTTAAATATTTTAAATTTTCTCACTTAACTTAATACATTAAATTTTTTTATCATTCAATCATTTTTCACTAACGGTATTATAAATTGGTTGTTATATAGATACAAAATAATGATTCTTTTGTAAAAAAATATTTTTAAAAGGGTAAATTACAAATTTGGTAATTGAATTTTATTCTCTCTCCTATTTCACTCAATATACTTTAAATCTTTTCAATTTTCTCACTAGATTTAATATATTATATTTTTTTGTCACTCAGTTGTTTTCTTACAAACGACATTATAAATAGATTGTTGTATAGATGCAGAATGGCATAGTTTTAACACTGTCAACTATTTAACAGTGGGATGATAAAAAAACTCAATATATTAAGTTTAGTGAGAAAATTGAAATTTTTTAAAGTTTAGTAAACAAAATAGGAGAGAGAGTAAAGTTTAGTAATGAAATTTGTAGTTTACCCTATTTTAATTTTGGATTTTTAATTGATTGCGCCAGCTATTTTGGAGTACAGTTCCCGCTTTCGTGCTTTTGGTTTAATTTTTTATTTTCAATTTTGAAATATTTAATAGAAACGAACATAATAACGGACTCAACGTTATGTTAACAGATGACTTTAAAAACACGTCGACTTGTTCACATGCTGTTATTTTTCTACTTTGAGAGGAATTATTTTTGGGTAAACTATCTGGATAGTCAAAACTAGGACACTAAACGAGTCAAATTTAGGTCACTTGACTTGGTTTGAAAACTCACGAATTTAAAATTTTTAAATTCGATTCAAATTAGAAAATATTAGTTGAAATTTAAAAAAGCTCGAAATAAATATAAAATTCTTAAACATAACTCGATTGAAGCTCAAATTCGAACTTAAATCTTAAGTACATGAAAACTAAGAGTGTAAACGAGTAGAGTCGAGTCGAGCTCGAGTATTATTGACTTGACTCGGCTTGAAAACTCGCGAATCTAAAATTTTTAAATTTGGCTCGAACTTGAAAGAATGAATTGAAATTCGAAAAAATTCGAAATAAAATCCTTAAACTTAACTTGGTTGAAGCTCAAACTTGAACCTGAATCTTAAGTACATGAGAACCTTATACTGTATTTTTTTTAAAATCAACACATAAATGTTAATATTATTAATAGTTTAATTGTTTTAAAATACAATTTTAATATATTATTTTTTCAAGTTGCTTGCGAGCTTTTCGAGTCAAATATCAAGTAGCTCGTTTCGGCTCATTAAGAACTCAAGTCTAGCTCAAGATCAAGTTGTGTATTTATCGAGCTTTGACCGAGTAGATCTCAAGTAGCTCATGATCTGTCTCGTCTCATTTACAGTCTCAGTCTCAACTTTAGTAAGTTATTAATATTTAATTCAGTGTCAAAACTATTGTTAGAACCATAGATAGAGACGGACACAATATCTTATGTTAGAATATCAACTTTTAAATTTTTTAGAAGGTGATAAATTTATAAAATTCTAATAATGCAAAAATATATTATCAACTAAAAATATAAAAAAAAAATATCTACAATGGATACTAATTCAAAATCTTTATATAGACAAATGTCTACACCCGTCCCTTTTGTCCATCCACAATCATCGATACCTCCCTCTCAACAAAATATTTAATTATAGAATATAATTTTTATAATATTTATTAATTAAATAATTTAACATTTATTATTATATCATGAAAATAAATATTATAAAATTATTTTATTTTAAAATAATTTTATATTAACTTTATAAAAATATATGAATAGTTATTTAATTATTTTGTTATTTTTAAATGAAGTGAACAAATCATGATTTAATAGTTGTATATAAGGTTTTTTATGGACGATTAACTGTATTGTTTAGTCTAAACAATCGATTAACAGTTATAACAGTTACAAGATTTTTATAATCATAACCCAACTATTAAAAAACGGTTAACATGTGGTTAAACTATTACAATTATATTTTCAAAGACAACACAATATAATGTTTTAAAATTTTATAATTCATATTACAAATTATACTTCAAAATATATCAACACATAGCATTTAGTAATAGTTCAATACACCATTAAATTTTTAAAAATAAATCTTTAACAAACATAAAGTAAATACGATAACTCAAAGTTCCTAGAAAATTGAAGATAAAAAAGAATTATGAATTAGATTATATTTACAAAGTTAACCATCCACTAAAATATAATTATAATTTAATTTAGGGATATGAATAGAAAATTATTTTTAGTTTTATTTGTATTTAACCTAAATAAATATAATTATAAATTTAATTTATTAACGGTTAACTAATGATTAATTATTTATCAAATTTTGTAATCATAACCATTAACCATCATTTTTAACGATTTGATTAACGAAAATCATTTAACATTAACAGTTCAGATAATTAATATATAAAATATAATAGTTACAATGGTCAACGGTTACGAATTATTTTGAACACTCCTAATTATATAAGTTCAATATTAATTTAGTGGCTAAACATTTGGACGTTTATGATAAATGTCTTAGGTTCAAATTTTAAATTTAACAAAAACATTTATTTTGTTATGATAATATAGTATATAATTTAAATACAAGTTTTTGATGAAATTAAAATAACTACTATGTTTAGTCTAATGGTTAGGATTTTTTATGGAGTAAGTATAATGCAATGCTCTTATCCTTGTATTTTTAGTGTTTAAAACCAAGACTTTGATGAATAATAACAATTCATTTATCACCTATATCGCTTAGTTCGTGTAATGATTAGGAACTTTGTCGTTATATAAGAGGGACTTAGTTTGATTCCCTTTATCACTAACATACATTTTTTTATTTGATTATAGTTAACCAATAAGATGACGATTATCGAGTAATCAAAACAAAAACATAAAACTAAGTGAGAGATGAAATAGGTAATTTATCTTATTATTTATTGTATTTTGTAAATAAAATTAATCCTACAATTTTTTTAAAACTTTTTTATGTAAATTTTTAAAAATTGAAAGAAAAAAAAATTATAATGAAATTTTACAATTATAAACGTAAATTAAACATATAATTAAGACATTTCCTATAACTATTGATGCAAAAAACTAACCACTTGCAAGGACGGACGTAAGATTTTATGTTATGGGACAAATTTATAAAATTTTAGAAGGGAGCGAACTTATAAAAATTTAGGAGAGCTACAACAGGTTATCAATAAAAAATACACAGAAAAAATCTGAAATATAGAACAACTTTAAAATTTCGAGGGATGATTGCCACCACCCCTCGGTCCATCCCTTGCCACTTGAGATCATATAAGAACCATAAAAGGAAAAAGTTAAAAACTCATCTAAAAACTCGAACAAAATATAGATAAAAATAAGTATGATTGTATCGACAAATAAACACAAATATAATTAATTTTTCAAAAAATTAAATAATAATAATAATAACATTAGGATTAAATTTGAAACATCATTTATGCCTTAATTAATGAATTCATAAAATTATAACAAAAAACATAACTGATTTTCTTTCATAACCCCAACTATAATTAATTTTTTTACTACGTTTAATTCAATATTGTTGTTACAAATAATATATTAATTAGCAACGCGTGTTGGTACGAGTGGTTGAGATTCATGAATTTGAGCTTATAAAGTCAAGTTCGCAACACGAAATTTCAAATTCGCAACACGGCATTTCAAATTCGCAACTCGATTTCTGAATTTGCAACACGAATCTCAACACAAGTTTCCTTTTCGCAACTCGATTTTTCGAATTCGCAACACGAATTTTAATTTCGCAACAGCTTTTATTTTAGCAAAACAAATGTTTTGGTATATAAACTACGCAACAGCAACAACTCATAACCTAAATCCCTAAATTGTAACTCATTCCATCTATATCTCTCACTCTCTCCGGCGACATCCGTTCCTATATCGAACGACATCCTTCCTCATCTCTAATTTTTTTACATAATTTTATTTCTATATAATTTTTCAATGATTTCTCTCCCAAATTATCAACTATCAACTTATAAAGGTATGTTTTCTCTAAGTTAGTGATGATCTAGTTTATAGCTCGTTTGTTTAGTAAATTAATTTACAATTTGTAGAATGAAATCATCTAATGTTGATCATGTTTGGATATATTTGTGTTTTGGAGGGTCATGGGAGAATATTACTGGTGTTTTACAATATATGATTTTACCCATGAATCTTCAACTAAAACTGTCATTAAAAAAGTTAACTTATGAAACTCTAATGTTACGTGTTTAAAAAAAATAAATTTAGAGCCTTTAAGTGGATTCAGGTTATCTTATCAGAGAAAATGTAAAGTTTATTTGTTAACTAACAATGAAGATGTTGAACGATTCATTGCTTACATTAGTGTTTCGCAAGATGATGTTACATTGTATGTTGTTGAACCTAGAAGTAGTGAAGTTGGGTCAGTAACGGTCAGTAATCAACTAAGTTCTTCAGCCCCAGTTTATGGTGCTCACAATATACAACGTTGTTATCAACCTCAAAATTTAATGGTTCCACCACAATTTCATCACAAAAAAATTTTGTTTCACTATATTTCCAATACCAAACACAATCTCAAAACCCACAACCTTTCCCTAATCCAAATCCCAATAAATTTTCAGCACCAAATTCCATTTTCGTATTGACCAATTAGACGATGATGAGCCAACAGAAAAAAATTTGAGTACTAGTCAGTATTCGAAATTTGATCTTGGTCAATACCCGGACTTTGATTTTGGTAAATACTCATATTTTGATGTTGTTTCAGAAGAAGAAAAAGACTCTGCGTGTAATGATTTTGATATTGGTAAATACTCGTGTTGAGATAATCGAATGACGGAATCGGCCAAGAGGGGGGTGAATTGACAATTAAAATTTTTGTGGAAGCTTTTGCAGAAAATTGAAAGTAATTGCACAGTGATTTACAGTGGTTCGACTTTCTCAAATAAAGTCTACGTCCACTACCTTAGCTATCCACACTAAGGATTTTCCAACAAATTCACTAATTTGTTCTTTCTTTTGAGGCCAAAGAGATAACCTTACAATTCCCTCAAGAGTATACCCCAACTCTTGAGAACACTCTTTTCTCAAAGAGAAGATTACAAATTTGCAAACTTACAAGAAAACCTCACAAGGTAAGATGTTTGCACAATTCTAGAACAAAGAAAAGAACACTCAAAGATGAATACAATTGAGCACAAAAAGTGTTCTTGAAAGCAAAATGAATATTGAATGAAAATAGGCTTGAAATGCTCAAACTTGAGGTTTGATGCTTTCTCTTTGATTCTCTCTTGATTCTAGTTGCTTGATGTTTCTTGTTCCTGATCAATGGCTTCTAAGCTTGCTTAAATACACCTTGGATCACTTCTGAACGTTGGGGATGATTAGAGAAGATATTATAGCCGTTTTAGTGTGAAAACATTTAATAAAACAGCTTGGAGCGTGGGGGGAATCGGTTCCCCTCATAGGGAATCGGTTCCCTAAGTGTAAATTCAAATATTTCGACCGTTGAACAGGGGGAATCGGTACCCCCTTGGGGGGGATCGGTTCCCTCCGAGCATACTGGAATTCTCGGAACAAAACTGTTTAGGGGAATCGGTTCCTCCTATGGGGGAATCGGTTCCCTCCGAGCATTCTGGAAATCTCGGAGCCAAACCATTCAGGGGGGAATCGGTTCCTCCTATGGGGGGGGAATCAGTTCCCTCTGAGCAATCTGGAATTTTTGGCTTTGAATTGGTTCGAAATACTTTGTAAAATTATTTTGAAATTGTTTTATGATTAAAACTTAATTTTACACTTAAGTAAGGATTAAAAATGATTTTTGAAAATATTTGGAGTAATGTTTTGATATTCGAATAGTTATATCGAATATACTTAGAAAATCATTTGGAAAATCTTAAAATCCATTTAACTTAATTTGTTATATCGAAATATCAAAATGTTTCAACAATCTCCCCCTTTTTGATATAACAAAACATTTTAGTAATTTTAAGATTTTTGAAATCAAGTTTTTAAATTACTCCCCCTTACTTTAACACTTCTCCTATTTTAAAACATTTAACACTTACATTACTTACTTCTCCCCCTTTTTGTTAAATCAAAAAGATAATGGAAAACAAGGTTTTGAAATCATTTAGCCAATTGATTTATTAATTATAAGCTTAAGCTGCTAAGATCACAATCAAAAGAGAGGTTAGCCATTAGTTTCATAAATCAATATTCATAAATAATGTGATATGGCAAGATTGGTCATATTGCTAATGATGATGTAAATGATGCAAAATGAATAAAACACCAAACATATAAGTTCACACCATTCATAAATCCAAAATCCAACAATCCACAAAATCAAACAATCCAAAATATCCAAAATGTTGAAACAATATTCTTTTGTTCAAAGTCTTAAACTAAACACATAATCAAACATCCGGATCGGTAGGAGGAAAACGGGCTCGCATAGCAGTCATTTCATGAGTTAGTTCATTAATACGAGCATTGGTTGCTTCATTGTTTGCACGCATCTCCTGAAGAATCTCTAATTGTTGAGCTCCCATTGTGGATAAATGAGACTCTATAGAGGAAAAGCGCGAATCCATTGTAGCATAACGGAAATCAAATATCTCCATAAAGGATTGAAAATATGGAGGCATTTGAGTTGATTGTTGTGTGTGCTCCTCGGGTTGTTCAGGTTCTTCTTTAGCTTCATCGATATCCCTCATTAATTGTTCAAACTCGGGATCTTCGTCAGCTTCGGGTGGAGCTTGTGAAGAACTAGCTCCCGGAGTGGAAGATCGAACCCATGCACCGGTTTCCTTATTTTGGACCCATCCCGCTCTTGTTAAAGAAAGAAGATTGATTTGTTTCTTAAGAGGAAATGAGGCATCTAGACCAACTCGGAGTTCGGCTTTAGAAAAGAGATTACTAAGGATACAACCGTAAACTAGTGAAGAATAGAGTTTCTTATTTGGCACTAAGTTAACGGTTTCAACGATTTCAGCAAAGATAATCTCGGAAAGGTTTATTTTTATATTGTTTTCAAAACAATGCAACCACCAAAGGTCTAAAGCTCTAAGAGTTGAATAACGACCCCCGGATGGTCGAAACCACCAAGTGATCATAGATGAAGAAACGCTCATGGAGATCTAAACACTTGCACTATCATTCCGTTTATATCGTGAGCCTAAAACTTGTTTTTCGTTTGATAGACCTTCATTGTCCAAGCCTAAGGCATTGGCTATGTAATCCGGATCAAGATGGAAATATTGACCTAGGAGGTAGGAACGCACTCCTATGGTTTTGGTTTTGTCACGATTTTTGATACAAACGGCATTACAGTAGAAGATACGAACAAGTTGATGATAGACAATGGGTTCAAGTTCGAAAAGTTTATCAAATTTCCATTCGTGCAAGATAGGGAGATATTTAAAGTTAATATCAACCATAGTTTGAAGAGATGGGATACGTTCTTCCCTAATCTTATACGAGTCAAAATATTGGTAAAACCAATAACGATAATCTTTAGGACCCGGTTGATTGAAACAAGAATTTTGGATAGTCAAGTTAGGATCAAGATTTGGAATAGGATTTTTAGGGATAGGAGGAGGATTTGAAGGTGGATTTTGACGACTAGAACGACTAGATGAAGACCTAGGACGTTTAGGATTGGACATGGTTTATGAAATCGGAATAGAATTGATAACCTGCAATTTTAAAAACAAATGTATGCAATTCTATTAATCCCAAAACTCAAATGATCCTCAATATTTCAAGATTCTCTAAATCAATCCTAATGGGCAAAGTTTTTGAAAACTTTTGAAAATATGGTTTTGAGAAACAATATATGTATAGTTTTCATAACACACATAATTTAATCAAAACACAATAATTTGAAAAATAACATTTTTTTTATTTCGAAAATTTAAAAATTTGAAAAATTCTTGTGTTTTTTATGAAATTAGTTGTAACATCTAGTTTCTATTCACTAAACAATCAATGCTCGATCACTATTTCAACCTAGAACTAATTACAACTAATCCTATGTTCAAAAATAATGAAATAGAGAGTTTAGAAAAATTACCTTGAAAGATGAAGATTGAGGGGATTTAGATGTTGTTTGCACGACTTTAATGATTTCAACAGGTTTAGAAGATGATATTTGAAGTAAATTCCGAATAATATAGTCGATTTGAGACAAAAATGGAGATTTGAGGGTGTAGGAGGTGAAGAACGGCGGGAGAGAGAGAGAGAAGGGTTTTGGGGTTTTGGGGGTGTTCTGTCCGATTTTAACAGAACCCCAGGGGGGTATCAATTCCCCTGTGGGGAGGAATCGGTTCCCCTTCAAAGGGGGAATCGGTTCCCTCATGGGGGGGATCGATTCCCTCTACACCAAAATACTAAAATCCGATTTTTTAAGCACAAAATGCTAAATTAATCTTTTCTAGTGGTATTGGCAACTCATATATCAAAATTAATTATGTTCAAACAATTAAATTAATCTTTAATCGATTTTGAGCATAAAATTAATTTTCACTAAGAATCACAAACTCCCCCTAACTAATAGCAAAGAATGCAATCAAAATTATTATTATAAGCATTTTTCAAGATTTATTAAAAGTGCTAAATTATTTTAAACACTAAGTGAAGATAGGTTGGTCAAACCTAATCTCTCCTAAGTGTCCAAAATCTTTCCTTGTCTAAGGGTTTTTGTAAAGATATCCGCTAATTGGTGCAAAGTATCAATAAATTCTAGAACTACATCTTCCTTAATGACATGGTCTCTAATGAAGTGATGTCTTATTTCAATGTGCTTAGTTCTAGAGTGTTGGATGGGATTTTTAGTGAGACAAATAGCACTAGTATTGTCACACTTGATAGGAATAGTACCTACTTCAATTCCATAATCAAAAAGTTGTTGTTTCATCCATAAAACTTGTGCACAACAACTACCGGCTGAAATGTATTCCGCTTCAGTGGTAGATAATGCAACACAATTTTGTTTCTTTGAAAACCAAGAAATCAGCATATTTCCAAGGAATTGGCAAGTACCGGAGGTGCTTTTCCTATCTAATTTGCATCATCCATAATCCGCATCAGAAAAAGCATGCAAGCTAAAACTAGAGTCTCTAGGATACCAAAGTCCTAAACTAGGAGTGTCCTTAAGGTATCTAAAGATTCTCTTAACGGCTAGTAAATGTGATTCCTTAGGACATGATTGAAATCTAGCACATAAGCAAACACTAAACATAATGTCCGGTCTACTTGCAGTTAGATAAAGCAAAGAGCCAATCATTGACCTATATAATTTAACATCTACACATTTACCTCCTTCATCTAAGTCAAGCTTTGTTGAAGAGCTCATTGGAGTGTCATGAGGTTTCCCATTTTCCAGTCCAAACTTCTTGAGCATATCTTTGACGTACTTAGCTTGATTAATGAAGATGCCATCTTTTCTTTGCTTGATTTGGAGTCCCAAGAAAAATGAGAGCTCCCCATCATGCTCATCTCAAACTCACTTTGCATTAGCTTAGAAAATTCTTGGCAAAGAATATCATTAGTAGAACCAAATATTATATCATCAACATAAATTTGAACTATTAATAAATCTTACCTTTATGCTTTAAAAACAATGTAGTGTCAACCTTCCCTTTTGAAAAACCTTTTTCAATTAAAAAATTTGACAATCTTTCATACCAAGCTCTAGGAGCTTGTTTTAAACCATAAAGAGCTTTTGTCAATTTAAGAACATGATCCGGAAATTTTGAATCTTCAAAACCTGGAGGTTGTTCTACATACACTTCTTCCTTTATAAAACCATTTAAAAATGCACTTTTAATATCCATTTGTATTTAAATTCATGAACATGCAATGCTAATTGCTTCCATCCTAGCTACGGAGCGTATGTTTCATCATAGTCTATGCCTTCTTCTTGAGTATAGCCTTGAGCAACAAGTCTACCTTGTTTCTCACTATATTACCACTTCATCAAGCTTATTCCTAAACACCCATCTAGTACCTACAGTAGATTTATTACAAGGCCTTTCAACTAATGTCCATACTTTACTTCTCTCAAATTGATTTAATTCTTCTTGCATAGCCATAATCCAATGTTCATCATTTAATGCTTCTTTAATATTCTTAGGCTCTATGCATGAAATAAATGCAACATAATCACAAATATTTCTAAGAGAAGATCGAGTTGTTACCCCTTTGGATGGATCACCTATAATCTCACCACCCTTGACATAGTTGTACTCTCTTGGATAAGATATTTCCCTTTCTTCATGTTGGATTCTCAAGAGGATCATGAGTTTCCTCATTTTTCGTTTCTTCCTTTGATGGGTTCTCCAACTTCATGTCTAGCGTCATTTGAATTTATAACACCTACATCATCATTCACACAAGAATCCTTCCTCGGAAGGGGATTATCATCGAAAACAACATGTATAGACTCTTCTACAACTAAAGTTCTTTTATTAAATACTCGATAAGCTTTAGAATTTAAGGAATAACCCAGAAAATTCCTTCATCACTTTTAGCATCAAATTTGCCAAGGTTTTCTTTACCGTTGTTTAAAACAAAACATTACATCCAAAGGATGAAAATAGCTAATGTTAGGCTTTTATTTTTGAGAATTTCATATGAGTTTTCTTTAAAATTGGCCTAATCATTACTCGATTTACAACATAACAAGCAGTATTTGTGGCTTCCGCCAAAATATTTTTGGCAAATTATTTTCACAAAGCATGATTCTAGCCATTTCTTCTAAAGTTCGATTTTTCCTCTCAACAACTCCATTTTGTTGAGGGTTCTAGGTGCTGAAAAATTGTGGCTAATACTATTAGAATTACAAAATCAATAAATCCAAGATTTTCAAATTCAGTGCCATGATCACTCCTAACACTGGTTATAGAGTAACCTTTTTCATTTTGGATTATTTTTGAAAATGTGATGAACTGTTCTAATGCTTCATCTTTAGTACTTAAAAATAGAACCAAGTATATCTAGAATAGTCATCTACCAAGACAAATGCATATTGTTTTCCACCCAAGCTAGTAGTCCTAGTTGGCCCAAAAAGATCTACATGGATCAATTGTAATACTCTACTAGTTGATACGTCATTAATGGATTTAAAAGAAACGCGCTTTTGTTTTCCTTTAGCACAAGCATCACAGATTTTATCATTATCAAATTTAAGCTTAGGCAACCCTCGAACTAAATCACCTTGAATTAGCCGTTGCAAAACACTCATACTAGCATGTCCTAGTCTCCTTTGCCATAACCAACTATCATGCTCATCCTTAGCAACTAGGCATAAATTAGTCATATCAATAGAATCTAAATGCACCATGTAAATGTTTCCTATTCTATGACCAACAAGCATAATCCGATTAGATGCAATGTCATGACTTTACAACCATTAATATCAAATAAGACATTGAATCCTTTATCGCATAATTGACTAATACTCAATAGATTATGCTTTAATCCATTCACATATAAATCATTCTTAATTTGTATGGAAGAGGTATTACCTATTGTACCAATACCTTCAATGTAACCTTTTGAATTGTCTCCAAAAGTCACTTCTCCTCCATTTTTGGCGTTAAGCTCAATGAACCGGTTTTTGTCTCCGGTCATATGTCTTGAGCATCCACTATCAAGGTACCATGAGTTTGAATTTGTTTCTCGTGCCTTGTAGCAATGCTCCTTTCCCTACAAACATAGATTAATTTTTGATTTTTTGGTACCCAAATTCTTTGGGTCCATATTCATTAGTTTCCAAAATCCTAGTCCCCTTAGGTATCCATTTGTGTAGATATTTTTATCTTTAGTAGTAATGAGTTCTTTAGGACCCACATACTTCTAATGATTTTTCCATTAGAGGTTCTTTGGGGACCTCTATGATTGTAGTTTCTAAAACTTTTTCTAACAAAGTTGGATTTTGAATTTCCACCTCTTTCAAATGTTTTGTTCCAACTTTATCAAAAGAAGTTTTAAGATCATCAATTTTCTTTTAATGATCATCATTGATCTTTGAAAGTAATTTTGCAAATCTAAATTTTTCTTTTAAACTCTTCTATTTGATTTGCAAATCTTTGATTTTACTTTCAAGATCGTTGTTGGTTTTGGATATGAGTTTGTTTTCATTTTTCAATTTGAAACATCATTTTTATATTTTAAAAACAATTTCTCATAATCCGAAGCCAACCCATTGTACTCCTCAAATAACTCATCATAAGATAAATCATCAAAATCGGATGAGTTAGAGGTTACCTTAGAATCTTCCCCTAATGCCATCAAGCACAAGTTTGCTACTTCTTGTTCGTCTTCATCGAAAATTTCTTCATCGCTCCATGTAGCCACATGAGCCTTGTGCTTATTCTTTGATTGACCCTTTTTCTTCAATTGTGGGCAATCATATTTGACATGCCCCGGCTTTTTGCATTCATAGCAAATGATTGGGTCCTTCTCTTTTGGTTCATTTTTGAGGCCTTCGTTCGTTTGAATTTTCTTCCTTGGTAAGGTCTCATCATTTTTCTGAACCGTTTGGCAAACAATGCCATTTCCTCGTCATCATCATCATTATTAGAATCACTCTCATCTTTTGTAGATTTGAGAGCAACTCCAATATTTTTCTTCTTCTCCTTCTCCTTTGGTGTCTCTTCAACTTTATCAAGGTCCACCTCATCTTCAAGCATCATCTCATGAGTGAGGAGTGAACCGATAAGTTCTTCAAGAGTTAAGGACGATAGGTCCTTAGACTCGATGATTGCCGTCTTCTTTGATTGCCATGATTTTGGGAGGGAGTAGACTAACTTCCTCACAAGCTTTCATTTGAGATGATCTCTCCATAGATTTGAGACCATTGACATCGTTGAAAATCTATCCGTCATAGCTTTGATGTCTTCATTTGGTTTCATCCTGAAATTTTCATAGCTATGCGTTAGAATACTAATTTTTGATTTCTTTACCTCATCGGTACCTTCATGTGTGACTTGAAGCTTGTCCCATATTTCTTTGGCGGTTGTACACGATGAAACTCTTCCGTATTCATCTGGTCCAAGAGCACAAAAGATAATATGGATGGCTTTGGAGTTGAGCTGGAACATTTTTGTATCTCCTTCACTCCACAACCTTGGATGAGTGATAAGCTTAATGTATCCTTCTTCTACGGCATTCCATGCTCCCATGTCACTTGCTTGAATGAAGTACATCATTCTATTCTTCCAATAGGCGTAGTTAGCTCCATTGAAGAAAGGAGGCTTGTTGACGGGCATCGAATCGAGACCGGAGTCGAAGTTTGAAGCGGAGGCCATTGATGACTTTAATAATCGATATAACTCTTCCCGAACCGACTCAAGAGGCGATAAAACCTTCAAATGAGTTAGGCTCTGATACCAATTGTTGAGTTAATCGAATGACGGAATCGACCAAGAGGGGGGTGAATTGGCAATTAAAATTTTTGTGGAAGCTTTTGCAGAAAATTGAAAGTAATTGCACAGTGATTTACAGTGGTTCGACTTTCTCAAATAAAGTCTACGTCCACTACCTTAGCTATCCACACTAAGGATTTTCCAACAAATTCACTAATTTGTTCTTTCTTTTGAGGCCAAAGAGATAACCTTACAATTCCCTCAAGAGTATACCCCAACTCTTGAGAACACTCTTTTCTCAAAGAGAAGATTACAAATTTGCAAACTTACAAGAAAACCTCACAAGGTAAGATGTTTGCACAATTCTAGAACAAAGAAAAGAACACTCAAAGATGAATACAATTGAGCACAAAAAGTGTTCTTGAAAGCAAAATGAATATTGAATGAAAATAGGCTTGAAATGCTCAAACTTGAGGTTTGATGCTTTCTCTTTGATTCTCTCTTGATTCTAGTTGCTTGATGTTTCATGTTCCTAATCAATGGCTTCTAAGCTTGCTTAAATACACCTTGGATCACTTCTGAACGTTAGGGATGATTAGAGAAGATATTATAGCCGTTTTAGTGTGAAAACATTTAATAAAACAGCTTGGAGCGTGGGGGGAATCGGTTCCCCTCATAGGGAATCGGTTCCCTAAGTGTAAAATTCAAATATTTCGACCGTTGAACAGGGGGGAATCGGTACCCCCTTGGGGGGGATCGGTTCCCTCCGAGCATACTGGAATTCTCGGAACAAAACTGTTTAGGGGGGAATCGGTTCCTCCTATGGGGGAATCGGTTCCCTCCGAGCATTCTGGAAATCTCGGAGCCAAACCATTCAGGGGGGAATCGGTTCCTCCTATGGGGGGGAATCGGTTCCCTCTGAGCAATCTGGAATTTTTGGCTTTGAATTGGTTCGAAATACTTTGTAAAATTATTTTGAAATTGTTTTATGATTAAAACTTAATTTTACACTTAAGTAAGGATTAAAAATGATTTTTGAAATATTTGGAGTAATGTTTTGATATTTGAATAGTTATATCGAATATACTTAGAAAATCATTTGGAAAATCTTAAAATCCATTTAACTTAATTTGTTATATCGAAATATCAAAATGTTTCAACAAACCGAATTTTGATGATGAAACAGCCGTTGCCGAGGAAGATATTGTTGATGATATTGAGGAGGAAGTTACGGCTGTGAATGTACATGTTGAACATCCATTCTATAATTCATATAACCCTAAAGAAGAAAAAGAAGAAGAAGAAGTCTCCGAATAAAAGAAAAAGAAGAAAATGCCACGGGAGTATAACTGGAATATGCCAGAATTACTTCAGATACCGGAAGAATAGTTGGTAAAGATAGCAGTTGATTGTTACATAAAAGTTATTCGTGTCAAGAAAGATGATTGTTTTGATACAAAGAAAGACTTGAAGATAGCTTTGTATACGAAATGTGTGGAAGATGGCTATCAACTAAAAGTTAACAAATCAAGCAAAGATCATTTCGAAACAAAGTGTATGATTGACAAAAACTGTACGTAGCGTATGATTGCAAAGAGGATAAAAGATTGCGAAATGTTTAGGACTTTTATTGATAAACATACATATTCAAGAACCCAAGTTTTTCCTCACCACAGATAGGCAAACAAAAAGGTGTTGGGTGGTTTTCTGGCTGAGTTAATGTTTTTGAATGGCAGGGTATATCGGGGACATGAAATTATGACTGACATGAATGCTCGGTTCAAGATTAGTATCTCATATTCTCAAGCTTGGAGAGCCAAATGTTATGCCTTGGAATTGTTTGCCCAACTGCCGACTTATTGTCACAATTTAAAGTTGAAAAATCCTGGGTCGGTAACTCATATCAAAACAGATAGAGATGGACGTTTTGAGTTGTTGTTTATCGCCATTGGTGTTGCGGTTAGTAAATCAATATAATTTTGTTGACTCATTTTTGTTAGTTACTTGCATTTCACATTTAAATGATTATATTTCTTGTGTATATTATTTTGTAGATTCATTCGTTTATTACTTGCATGCTCCCAGTTATTATAGTTAATTGAGCACATTTGAAAGGTTGATACCTTGGAGTAAACTTATTAGCAGTAGCCATTGATGCTAACAATAGAATACTGCCAATAGCTTACGAGGTTGACAAATCTGAAACCTCTAATTCATGGACATGGTTTATGGGGCATCTTAGGGATTGCATAGGTCCTATTAGAAATCTGAAAATCATATCCAATAGGGCAAACTCAATTGACAACGCTGTTAGAAGGTGTTTCCCAGATGCTTTTCATGGACTTTGTGGTGTTCATTTGTATAGAAATCTAAAATCAAGGTCTGCTGGTATAAAAAATCACAAATGGAAATACTGGAAGGCTGTAAAAGCTTATCGTGAAGTGTATTTTAATAAGCATATAAATTGTTTAAGACGTGTTTTGCCTTAATGTACTCAAACACTAGAATATGTCGGGTTTGAAAGATGGTCAAGAGTACATCAACTTGGAGCAAGATATGGTTTCATGACGTCTAATAGTGCAGAATCAATCAACGCTATAAGTCGTCATTCCCGAAAATTACTCATTATTATGTTAATGGAGTTTTTTCGAGCCTCTATTCAACAGTGGTACTACAAGAAAAGAAACCATGCAGGTATTATTTCTTTAAATTTGTAACTTATCATATTTAATAGATTTTACTAAGTATTATTTATTTAAATTTATAGGAACATTGGAACGTTGTGTTACACCATGGACTGAAAAAAAGATAACGAAACGTGTTGTGAAGTCAACATCATGGAGAGTTGAACCATATTCAAACACTTTGTTTGAAGTATTGAATAATAACTTAAATGGGCTTGTCGATCTAAATACAAAGACGTGTAGTTGTATGAAATGGCAAACATCTGGTTATCCGTGTGGCCATGTTATAAAAGTTGTTTTTCATCTAAACCAAGATGATTCAAGCGCATGCGCTATGGATTGCTACACTACAGAAGTATATCGACAGACTTATGCCAAGATTGTCTACCCTATTCCACATCCTTCTGAGTGGGACATACCAGATGACCGACAAACAGTTTTGCCACCAGTCATGGACAGAAGGCTACCTGGCCGACTAAAAAACATGATCGTATACCGTCTAAGGGTGAAGAGAATAAGATATCGACATGTAGTAGGTGCAAGGAAAGTGGTAATACAAGGTTGACCTGTAGATCACCAGTGCCATCACAATCATCTTTTCCTCTACCAAAATATGGATCCTCATTAAAATTCAAAGCTCATATGGTGCTAAGCAAAAAGAAATCAAAATCGCAAGCAAAATCAAAATCCCAATCACAATAGGCTTCACCTTTTGGGACTATTAACTTAGGTGATTTTTAAATGCAAACGTTGTATTATGTGTATTTTATGTGTGAATGCATACATTTTCAGTTATACATGCATTAGTAACTTGAGTTTGAAAATTGTTATGATCTGATATGTTCTGTTGTTATCACTTATCAGATTGTTGTCTGTTATCTTTTTTAAGGTGTTTGCCTTGAATTGAATTGAATGTCAAATTCGCAATGCGAAAGTTAAATTCGCGTTGCGATTGTTGAGAAAGTCAAATTCGAAACGCGATACTCAAATTTGCAATACGAAAATCAAATTCGCAACACGAAAATCGAATTCGACACGCAAAAATAAAAATCGCAACGCGAATTTGATTTTCGCGTTGCGAATTTGACTTCGCGTTGCAAATTCGATTTTCTTAAAGGTAGTGTACCTTCAACATAATGCAGATTGAAATTAAACAACAAATCAATTAAACAAAAAAAACAATTCTTATTTACACTTGATAGCACATTAATACATCAATTAGCCCCAGACAATACATCCAAATGCTCCTAATAATAGGGAGCTTACATCCAAATACATCAATTCCACGCAGCTCACTTGAAGGATTATTGAATTCTAAAACCATCTAAAACCTGCAGAAACGTTATGGCCATGAGATTTTCTACACATCTAAAACCAACAAATATGAGCTGAAATTATTGAATTCTATGTACTTAACCAAATATTTTCAAACTACTTTTGATCAATATTTCATCTAAAACAAAGAGTATATATGATAACAACACTTGCTCAAACTTACCAATAACAAATGGTTGTTTATGCATACTTTCAACACCCGGATGCAGGTAGGACACGTCTCACATATATCTTTCTAGCCATAAATACTGAAACCACAACCCTACTGCACCTCTATCTCTATCTGTGTGAGGTAGAAATTGTTTACCTCCTCTCGTCATACATTTCAAGCACATGCATACGAGAGGACCACAATCCCCTTTGGCTCCCGATGTTTATTGTGGCGCTGTCTCATATCTCATCATTGTAACTTTTAACTTATTTGGCTTCTTGTTTCCTGAATTAGTCCAATAATTAATCGCATCGAAGTATTTAGCCAAATGATCGCTTCATCCCCTACAAATAATATCTTTCAAATCAGACAATGGTATGTAATTCAATATGATGTCATATACTATCGTCTTTAGGGATGGGAGCTGAAGCTCGACGAGAATACAATGACGATGTTCCATAACAGGGATAAACACCTGCAATATAATAAATAATAATTCAACTATGTACATCAAATAAATTTTATGAACACCTTTAAATATGCAAAATCTAATAATAACCTTATCGACCTCCCACCACGCAGGATAAAGGATAACTTTTCCATTACCCAACACATATGAAGCGTCTCTCTGATCCTTCAAGTGAGCTGCGTGAAAAGACGAAGGCATAATAGTCCATCGCGTCTTTTTTATTTTCTTCAATTTCCTTATAATCAGAAAACGTGACACTCATGCATCAATATGTTGTTTTATAAAAAAAATACATATATTAGTGAATTTAATAAATTTAAAAAAAATAATCAAAATCAATATAAGAAGAATATAATACTTATGTATATTGTTGATTTTGCATATGTCAATGTAGTACCCCTGGCTCCGCTCATGTAGATAAAAATCAACTGCGGTCTTAGCCCAAAGGGTATTATCTATAATTGTGTCTGGTAGTGTACTAATCTCGTGCTGAGGAATGATACTGGTCGGTAACTGATACAAAAGCCAACTCTGATCCATCATACCGGGTACGAGAGGGGGTTTACCAATATGTCGACATAGTATGTCATGTGGATCATGAACGGTGGGAGGTGGATCCTGAACGATGGAAGGGGCCTCTTGAACGATTGGAGGGGCCTCTTGAATGATGGGAAGGGCCTCTTGAACGATGACAGGTGAATCGGGCTTCTTCTTACATAGTCTTGGAACTATTGGGGTGAAAAGAGACGTAATGGCACGTCCACGACGTCTGATGTGTGAACCCCATCGTGCAAGAAAAACTCGACGTAAAACATCTACCTTATCGGGCCGCTAAAAATAAATTAATACATAAATCAGTAAATAAATAAATAAATAATATCGAAAAAAGGTTATTTGCATTTTTAGTATAGTATTTATTATAAAATTAAACAAACTTACCTCATTGCGTAGAGTACGAACCTCATTCTACAACGATAAAATAATCTCACGTAGAGCGGTTACCTCATCACGTAACGCACCATTGTCATCGCGTAAAACAACTACCTCACCACGTAAAGACCGTACCTCATCACGCCATGCACTATTGTCGTCACGTAAAGTACCGACCTCATCACGCAAAGCGCTGACCTCATCACGTAACTCCACTAACTCATCCCGTGGAGGTGAAGAACGGGGAGTTAAATGTCGTGGCATCTTTTCCGGTCGCCTATCATGAGGTGATAGTGGAAAAGAGGCTCGATGATATGATGGAATAGGTGATGGCTCTAGGTGTCGAGGTGTATAATCAGCTCGATCAGGTAATGGCTCTCGATGTCGAGCTGTAGAATCGGCTCGATCAGGTGATGGCTCTCGAAGTGGGGGTACTCATCATCCGTCCCATCAAAAAAATGCCTACTAGCTTGCCACCAATCAGTGGCAAGCTCAGCCTCTATTGGTGTCATCCTCTGTAATGGATAGTTTGCCTCCTAACAATATAAAAGCTCAAACAAAGTCAAACGTCTACTAGTAATAACTTGTTTATATATGGTAGTATTTTTGTTAACTTACATCATTCATCGTCGTATATGGTAGTAAATCTTCCCAATCTAACAGTCGGATCCTCCTCCAGGTAATAGCCCTAGGAATATCATTTGATTTTTTTATGGCATATGTCTGCATGGTGGGAAAAGCCTCAAATATCCAAATCTACAAACAATATAATACACAAACATTAATTTTAGTAATTGTTAAATAATTAATTATAATTTTGAAAACATTATATAGAAATTCTTACCTTAAAGGCCCAAATAAAGCTTACCAAAGTGTATTTGGAACCATAGCCACGCAAACTACGATGGTCCTCAAAGGCAGAAGACAACTTTTTCCAGGTAGCTTTCCATAGATATGAACCCCATAGAAACACGTTCCATGCATCTAGGTCATCTACCAATAATATTAAATCCTGAGAAATAGGTTGTCTGCCCTCTTTGGCTAAAAATCTGGCATTCAAAAGTAATAAAAGGCATACTCGAACAACATCAAGGTCATCCATCCGAGTAAAACCATCTTTAAGAAGTAATCTTTTCAAATCGTCAATGTGTAAATTGGGCTTCACCATTACCAGCTCAGGAAAAACCCAAAATAACCATGATGAGCGGGCGATATGACTAGTGTATGGACCTACTTCATTGTGTCATCCGAAACGTAGACCAGTGATTAAGCAAAACTCCTGCCGCCCAAAATGAGTATACGTCGGTGGAAAATGAAATCATATCTCTTCATCACCACGTTGTATCCCCTCGGGTAGATCGTTAGTCATAGTCTGAAGAAACAAATAAGTCAACATAGCATCTCCACTTGGATGTTGTACTTTCAGCCATAGCCCGAAACAAGTATTCTCAAATAAATTTATTTGTAGAGGTGTAAGTGTCGACGCAATTGTAGTGGCTAGGCTTAATTTATTCTTTAAAGTCAATGCAGCCGAAAAAAATTCCTAACAAAAACAAAACAATAAACATACCAAGTTAGATATACCAAAAACTACAAATTATACACAATAAACAAACATGATATTAAACAGGGAAATATAGCCAAATATGTTGCAAACTAGCTCGGTATTCACCCAAGTCATTATTCTATCATAGTTCACAAAATGCATCAGATAACATTCCAGAAGTAAGCACTTATATAAACATTTAAAAGGATAACATATAGGTTTAGTGCAGGTTCAATGACAACATAAAGAGTAGTAATTTATTCTTGAAACTTAAATTCGCAACACTGTGAAGTTAGTATTTGTCTTTGTTTTTTGGTTGAAGTAATGCAATTCATTCAAGTTTCAATTTGCAGAAGAAGAGTAGTTTTTAAAACTTAAATTCGCAACACGAAAATTAAATTCGCAACGCGAAAGTCAAAATCGCAACGCAAAAACTAAAATCGCGTTGCGATTTTCGTGTTGTGAATTTCATTTTCGTGTTGCGAATTTAAGTTTCAAAAACTATTCTTCTGCAAATTGAAACTTGAATGAATTGAATTACTTCAACAAAAAAATACTAACTTCACAGGGTTAAAGACTAAAACAGTTTAGCAGTATTGGCAACAACCGAATGAATTTACTAAGCAATCTAAGTGAAATGGTTAATCTATATATTGAAATTACTAGTAAATTTATCATCAATTTAAATATGAAAAATCTAATAATAATACAAAAATTTTAAAATAAAAATAATTAAAAAAAACTAACCATCGGTGGTTGATTTTCCATTTGTGGCCATGAATTGTTGCGAGATGGTGGCTCTGAGAGATAGAGATAGAGATAGAGGGGGGTCGCCGGATATGGGGACGGATGTCGCCGTAGAGAGTGAGAGATGGAGATGGGACTGAGTTGCGATTTAGGATTTTAGGTTATGAGTTGCGATTTACGGGATATAATGTTTACATTTGTGTTGCGAAATTAATATTGTGTTTCGAATTTGAAAATAAAATTCGCGTTCCGAAAATAAACGCGCTTTGCGAATTTGACTTCTATGTTGCGAATTACAGATTCGCGTTGCGAATTTGGAAAATCGCGTTGCGGAAAAGAAATTCGAGTTGCGAATTTCAAAACTGAGTTGCGAATCTGGGAAATTCGGGTTGCGAATTTGGAAACTCTGTTGCGAAATTAGAGTTCGCGTTGTGAATTTGTTGGTTATTTTCGCAAATCCAAAAAAATTGGTTAAAATCGTATATTATAAGATATTTTCGGTCACTGAAGTTTTTTTTCTCTAATAAAATAGTGTCTTAAAAATAAGGGATTATGGGTCTGTTTGTTTGGTTTTAATTGGTTTTCTAGAAAATGAATTACTGGAATTTGAATTCTGGAAAATGAATTACATTTCTGAAAAAAGTTTTCCGAAAAATGTTTTCCGTAAAATGAATTATATTTTTTAAAAAACATCTAGAAAGCGTTTTATGATGTTTGGAAGATGTTATTTAAACATTTTTTTAATAGTTGATGAGTTTTTTAAAAATTATTTATTACAAATATTAAATACAATAAATAATATTATTTATCATAAAATTTTAATATTATTATTTTGAAAATATTAAAATAATTTATTTATTATTAAATATTATTTTTTATAATTTTATTAATAAAAATATTAATATTGGTATATTTTAGTGAAATAAAAGTATTATAAATTATATGACTTATTTATTAAAGTAATAGTGTTATATTATATTTTAAATATATTAATTAGTATATTTTAAATATCTTTATTAAAATATTATTAGATTATTATATTAATATTAATATAAATAATATTATTCATTATTAAATATATATAAATTTATTATATTTATTAAAATAAAAAATAATATATTATATTATATATAATTAATTATTTTATTATAATATTAAAAATATAATATTATATTATTAAAAATATTAATAAATATATTTTAAATATTTTAGTAATTAATATTTTGATGAAAATGATATTAAAATATTTTATTAATATTAAATTCATAAAATAAAATTATTTTGAGTATTTATTCTTTGAAGTGAAAAATTCATAAAATGACTTACGGAAAATCATACCGTAAGTCATTTTCCAGAAAACATAAAGGAAATTATGTTAACCAGAAAAATGAATTACGTTGACCAACTAGTTTTCCTCCAACCAAACACTGGAAAACATTTTTCGAAAAACGAATTACATGAAACAAACACGAAATTTCGGGAAAAACTAATTATGTAATTCATTTTACGGCAAACAAGCAAACCCAATAACATATCTCGTACACGTATTTTGATATTATATTAATATGGTATTTATACTTCCAAAGTGTTTAATGTGGTATTTATGTTTTGACAAAATATCCAATACAATACCTAGCGATGGGCATGGGATCCAAACCCAAAAGGTTACGACTCGAGTCTATCGGGTCGGATTTTTTTTAAAAAAAATTGGGTTCAGATTCGAGTTTGTGGTGAAAAATATTCAATCCGACCCGAAAAAATTTAATTGTACCTTATATATTTAAGGATAATTGTAATAATACCCCATATATATTATTATTATTCAATTAAAGTCCTACTTTTATTAAATAAAAGTAATATTTTTTTATAAATATATTATTAGGGGTCAGGTTGAGTCGGGTGAAGGTATTTTTCGGGTCAAATGAAAGATGTATAATTTTCGAGTCAGATAGGGTTGATCGAAAATATGACCCATGCACATCCCTAACTATACTTGTATTTTAAACTTTTTAATACATTCTATTTGAAAAATATCTAATTTGATACTTGAATTATCAATTAACGTATTATTATAATATCTATAAATTTTTATTAACTGATTTGACACCGACTTACAATGTTTATCTCAACATCATAATATTACAAGAAATGATAAATTTAAGTACAACATTTTTAATAATGTCAACCAAATATTATAATAATATAAAAAAAGATAATATAGATATTAAATATCATAATAATGAAAAATATGTATAATTTAGGTACCGTATTAAAAAATTTAAGGTATCAATATTGCATCGGACATTTTAAATTTATAATTATTACATTAAATATTTTATTAAAATAAAATACCACGTTAAATATTTTATAAATACATATATGACAGTAAATATTATTTTAAAACAGTAAATATTATTTTAAAGTGCAGGCATCCCTAAAAACAAATTAAATATGAGTTGGGCAAAGGCCGGCTGCAAATGTGGGATACCACCAACCAATTCGCCCATCATTTATTATGTTTTCGTCGCTCATCATTCGTCTTATTTTTTTTTTATAAACTACGTATTTAATATATAAATTATCAATTTTAATTTATTTTAATACTTAAATTTTTATTTTTTTTAAATCATGTCTAACATTTTATTTTTGTTTTATTTTAGCACCCGTCGTTAAAAACTTAACGGACTGACTAATGGGTGTAGTTCCTGTGGACAAACAATCAATTTAAACGGTAGACCACGAGAAAATAATGAGTTGATCAACATAGTACAGTTTCAGGTTCATCGAACGGTTGACGACAGAGATCAGAAGATGAATAAGTCGAAGAGTTCATCGTCGATTTGAGAGATTGATGCATTTTTTGGTGAAATAAAAGGTCGAAATCACGTTTAAGGTTAAAAAGGGGCGGGGTGGAAAGTTTGGGCTTCATCGACCAACGATTGTAGACGCGGCGGTCGCTAAGCCCATCCGTTAAGTTTTTAACAACGGGCTACTAAAATGAAATAAAAACTAAATGTTAGGTACAATTTAAAAAAAATGAAAGTTTAAATACTAAAACATACCAAAATTAATAATTTAAGTATTAAATGTGTAATTTACCATACTTATTTTTTTTATATATAAATAGTCTAGGTATGAGTATTAATGGTAGGTTAATTGTATTGTTTAGCTTAAACAGTCGATTAATTGTTATAACGGTTACTAATTTTCTTAATAGTAACCTATTATTAAGAAATTATTAACTGCTAATGGTTAACCGTTATTAACAGTTTGGTTATAGGTTAACTTTTTACAATTTTTTTCAAACACAATACAACATGAAAATTTTAAAGTTTCATAAAATTTATGAGGATAGAAAAATATATATTTATATCAAGTTCGAGCCCTTGTGGATGCAGAAAATATTTTTGGGAGAGGTCCCCACCTTTCGTGCCCGATAGTACCTCGGAGGATTAGTCTCAGGCGAAGCCTGGGGACACCTTGGGATACCAAAAAAAATATATATTTATAGAAATCTTATTTATTTATAGATACATATTATATATATATATATATATATATAGGTATATTTATTATTTTTTTAGTATAAAATCTTACAATATATGTACATTTTACAATTTAAAATTCTATATTTATTTAATCTATGTTTGATTTATTATGCTTCAATATAAGATAAATATGATAACTAAGAAAATAAGGAGAAATCATTTTAATTTTATTTCTAATTCTATTCTCTCTAAAAGAATATAATTTATTAGTGGTTAATCAAAGGTTAACAATTTATCACAATTCGTAACTGTAATTGTTAACAAATAATTTTAGTGGTTTGATTAATCGAAACGGTTTAACCTTAACAGTTCAATTAATTAACCTATAAAATATAACGGTTATATCAATTAATGATTATAGTTGAATTTGAACAAATCTAGTCTGAGATAATTACAAAATACTGTCTATTTAAAATATTTATTAAATATTAACAATATAAATATCTTATAACATAATTATTTAAATTCAAAACTTCTTTAAAATATAACACTGGTTCTAATTACCGAAACTACTTAATACCTTAAATCACTCGCCTTTTACTTACCTGCCACCCAAAACTTCAAAGATATAATTGGATGTCATGTCAACTTCTTCACACTTGATTAGGTACAAATTTCTCTATTTATATCACATTCGATCCACAAAGTTTCCCTTTTTCTTTTTTGTTAAGTTCTTAAAAAGTGGAAAATATTATGTTTGGTCTTATTAGAGCTGAGTCTAACTATTAAAGTATTATATTACTGTCAGTGGCGTTACAAAAGTTCCATCGAGTGTGTATTACTGAAAAAATATATGAAGAAGCCAACTTAACTAATAAAATTTTAAAGTAAACTATATAAATAGCCTTTTGACTATAATACATTGTTTTGTTAAATCTTATTATTATTAAAAGCAAATAGCCATTTGATTAAGTCCTATTAATATTAAAAAGTTATAAAAAGATCAATCGATTATAAAATATTACGTTGTTGAGTCATTTAACTATTAAAAGTTATAAAATGATCACCATACTATTTATATGTTCCAAACTCATTTTCTTCTATTAAAAAATTAGTGACCGTCTAAGCTGGACATAAACCTATTGATTGATATATAATAAAATATGATCCTATAACTATTTGAGTTGTATTTTGTATATTGACTCTCTGTTTACATTATATCGTCGAGCTGGTACTTGAAACATTATACCGTCGAGCCAGTGCTTAAAAGCAACGCTGGTGTTGATAGACATCATTAAAATATGATTTTATTATATTCTAGTTAGTAGGTTAACATCCAGTTCAAACATACGTTATTTTTTAACGAAAAAGGACTAATTTGGAACATATGAATAGTTGATTAACAATTTTGAAACTTTTAACGGTGGAGAACTCAACAAAATGATAACCTATAATTGAATGATTAATTTGTAACTTTTAATAGTCTTGAGACTCAATAAAACATCGCCCTATAATCGAGAAACCATTTGTATAATCTACTCTAAAGTTAATAGTATAAACATAAGCCTTAAGTACATATTTTATTAATATAATAAATTTTGATTACTAAAAATATAAACATTATGTGTCAACATATTATTGGTTAGAATATTTTTTAACAAAGTAATGTTATTAATAAAATAATAACAAAATAATAATTTAAGTGTCTGTTTTGATTAAAATAAATAAATAAATGAAGTATATAAATAAAAAAGCTAATTTGAGTAGGTTAAGTGAAAATAGACTGAATATAAAATCGAGTGGAATCAAAAAATTTTGAACGATTTATAGAATACAAGTTTAATAATTGTGATTAATTAAACCAAATGAATCCATTTTTATTTAATTCATCATTAATTTATATTTGTATAATGGAAAAAAGTAAATGTTATATATTTCAATAATGAAAACAACCTATAAATACTATATAAAAATTATTACTTGTTTTAATTTATTTGAAAAATATAATTTTTAAAATATTTATAAAAAACCTATGGTTTTTTCGACACTGTATTTCGCTCGGGCGGGGAAAATCGATACCGACTCGGGGGTTTTTTCTTTGAAAAATGTTTCGAAATGTGAGGAGTCGCCACCAATCATTTAAGGTGCGATTGAGACACCATAAAAACCAGATGATTTTAATAAAATATTTTCTTTTTATCAAAATATCGAGTTTTGGGGAATGCAAAAATCAAGAAATCAGGTTCGGGAGTCGGTTACGCGTGTAGAAGGATTAGCACCCCCACAAGAGCCCAAAAATTGGTACCTAGTTGATTACCCTATATTTAAAATCAAAAATTTTGAGTTCGATCTTTATTTAATTTAAAAATCATTAAGGATGCAGAGTTTGAAAAGGTTATTCATTTATTGAGACCGATAACATTCTCTCCCGAGCGTAAATGCATGAGATCAGCTATTATATCTAATAACCGAACATTGTCTTGTTTTTAGAAAACATGATGCGGTTTTGAAGAGGATGTCGACTTATTTAGGGAATTACCAGTAGTCACCATCTGAGCATGATTGCGGGATATATACTATTAATTCCTTAATAAGTGAATAGTGCCTTAGATTTATAAAAACAATGCGATCAAGCAAAATTTTATTTGTCCTAATTATACTAAAAATAAATTAAGATTTTTTTCTAACTTATGGTGACAAATAATGAAAATTAAAGAACCTAGTGGCTTAAATCTAAAAATGTAGGTTCTAATATTAATCTTATTTGATTTTAATCGATTATTGAGTTGAATAACCGAAATGGTCCCTCTAGCTTTTAAGCGAAAGCCACTTCGAATTATCCCCTAAATTAAGAGACTAATTTGAAATCTAAGTTAAAATAGAGGCTCTGTTTAACCTATTTAATTATGTCAATATTAAGAGTCTAATATAAGTTCAGAGACTAAAAAGGTCAAGGTCTAAAGCACCGAGTTCTAAAAGACTTAAGAGAATAAGGACCTAAAACGACAACTTCTAAAGTTAGGGGGGCTAATTAAAATCTAATTATTACCTAAATTATTATGCTAAAATTTTTAGAAAATATTAATTATTAATTAATTTTAGAATTGAACAATCGATTCAAGTAATCGGGCTTATAATACGAAAACTCGACTCGAATTGCTCCCAAATTAAACTAAAGTGTCGTCCTAATTTCTACGTTTGATTCAAATATTAATATAATTTAAAACTAAATCTAATAAAATAAACCTATGAAATATAAAACATTTAATAAAAATAAAAAAAATAAAAACAACAAAAACAACAAAAAATAAAATAAAATATTAGGACCTAATTGCATAAATATAAAGTTACCAAGCTAAAAAGAACAAATTGAACATGCAATAGGGACTAAATTAAAACAAATCAAAATGTAATGGGCTAAATCAAAATAAACTAAAATAAAAGAAAATAAAAGTTAATAACTAAATCAGAAATAAACAGTGACCAAAATGCAAAAAATAAAAAAAAATCAATAGCTAAATTAGAAACTAATAGTGACTAAATTAAAATAAAACAAAACAATAAAATTGCAATAAATTAGAAACGAAAGGTCCAACGACCAAAATGTAAAAACACGACAAAGTTTGGAGGACTAAAATAGTGAATTTACCAAAAAAATAAAACATACATAGCAAAAAGGTAAAATAACAATTTTGATCCTTACATGTACCAAAATGCAAAAACACGATAAAGTTTAAGGGATTTAAAACGCAATCAAACCAAAACTATCCTATATATACCATTCAATCTCTTTTTATTTTCATTTTTGCAACCAAACAGAAAAAAAAAAGAAAAAAAGGAGAAGAAACTCTCGTCGCAGATCTAGGCTCGGTTTCGCACGAAACAACCTTCATCGCCATAAAAATGACCGAGGCTGTTCGGCTCTCTCGGGCTCAGGTGACTCCTCCGACTACCATATAACTCTCCTATCCACCCTTTTATTTTTCGTATGATTCTTTGCTGTAAAAATAGTTGTTGCTACTGGTTGTGTTTGAAATAAAACTATTTTTTTGTTTGATGTTCGATAAATACATATATATATATACACACACTAGTGTTTATAGGTTTTGCAATATAAAAAAACATTGTTTTCCTGAGATTCAAAAGGACAACAAACACACAAAAAAGTAAAATAAAAAAATAAAGTGAACGCACGCACGTAGAAAATAAAAAAAACTTTGATTTTATTGCTTCGAAAATACCAGATTATAGAGTTCCAGTAAATTTTTTGAATTGCCGACCCTTTTACAGATTATTTGTATGGGTTTTATACCCATCACACTGGAATTATAATGATTTCTTTTGTTGTCTTCTTTGCTTTTTGCAGGTGGTGACGGTGACGTGCACGGGAAGGCTTGCTGGAATTGGAGCAATGAAGGGTGCGTATTGATTGGGGCTTGGGGCGGGTATAGACTTGGGTCGGGTTTTGGTCAGGTCGGGTTTGGCTTGGGGTTGCCCAGTAAAAAAATAGTGCTTACAACTGCCCCTTTTGCTCATTACAGTGAAACGAGAATAAAGCAAAGACAATAAAGTATCATTTTTCATCTTGGTCTCTCCTTGTTAAGCTACGAACTCTTCGCTGGGAATGTCAATTCACATCTTTATGTGAAATCGTTGAGTCCTTACTGTAAATGATGTCATCTTTGCTCCGTTCTCTTGGTTGTGTCTCTATTTTCCGTTCTTCAAGCTATGGGTTCTTCTCATCATGATATTTCCATTGGAAATGTTGGACCATCGAGTGAGGCGTTGCTGATTCGAAGTGTCTTGAATCGAGCAAAGGAATGTGAACAAGCTCTTCATTATGAATTCTCTACTAAAAATGTTAGTCCCTCGAGTGAGGTGTTGCTGATTCAACTCCATATGTGATGAATCGAGTACCGGAAATGTTGAAAACATCCTGCCCGAAGGTCTTATGGATGGCCTGAAGGTCTTATCATCTTGCTCGAAAGACTTATAGATGACCCGAAGGATTTAAGCATCATGCTCGAAAGACTTATTGATGGCCCGAATGACTTACTCATCAAGAAAACCTTGAAATCAAACTTAGTTTCTTATAAAATCTTTTGTTTCGAGCAAAACTATCTCAAACGACATAAAATATTCTATTTCGAGGAAGACTATCTCAATAGAGATAAAATCTTATGTTTCGAGGGAAACTATCTCAAGCGAGATAAAATATTCTGTTTCGAGGTAAATTATCTCAAGCGAGATAAAATCTTATGTTTTAAAAACAATCTTAAGTAAAAACTGTCTTAAGCGAGACAAAATCTGTTTTAAGAAAAACAATCTTGAGTGAAACGAAATATATTCTTTCGAGTAAAATTGTCTCAAGCGAAACGAAGTATGTTTTAAGAAAATCAATCTCAAGTGAGATAATCTTCTGTATTAAATGAGACTTTCTCAAGCGAGACAAAATTTGTTTCGAGGGAAACAATCTCAAGCGAGATAAAATCTTCTGTTTCGAGGGAAACTATCTCAAGCGAGGTAAAATCTTATACTTCGAGGGAAACTATCTCAAGTGACATAAAATCTTCTGTTTCAAGGGAAACTATCTCAAGCGAGATAAAATCTTCTGTTTCAAGGGAAACTATCTCAAGTGAGACAAAATCTTATGTTTCGAGGGAAACTATCTCAAGCGAGATAAAATCTTTTGCTTCGAGGGAAACTATCTCAAGCGAGATAAAATCTTTTAATGTACGTAATGTAGGCTATGGTTCATGGTTATGAAAGAAAGGGATAAAAGGCCCAAAACAAGTGTTTAAGGGTTATTGAACCAAAGATCAATTCATTCTGATGTATTCAATCTTGTCTAGCTCGATTTGAATATGCTCATATGAGTCTTTTATTGTCTCTGGATGCTCCATGACCTTCTAGTGAACTGATTCTAAAATGATTGTGCTTGATCAATCTCATGGTTTGAAGCTCGATGTGTCATTTGAGTCGAAGGACTCTTTGCATGTGCTTCTTGTCTTTTTTCCTTTGCTTTTGCTTTTTCTTTTGCTTTTTCTTTTACTTTTTTCTTTGTTTTTCCTTTCTTTTAGCTTTCTTTTTCTCTTTGCTTTGATTTAATATTCGCACTTTTTATTTGGTTCACCTTTCAGTATCTCATTTGGATTTATGGTCTTCACTCATGCGAGTAGATTTTCTCCACCTTGTCCCCCATTGTGGGGGTGATTCTTGGTAGGGTTGAATCAGAAGAAAACATAATTTAAGCTCAAAGGAGACACAAGGGATATATTTTCTCCTTTTGTGAAGGGATAAAGAAAGAAAGATGTTCATCATTTCATACACAAAAATACTTGCAAAAGAGGTATCCCTAGGGGGATAGATTTTCAGGATTAATTTTATTCACTTGAAAATAATGTAATTAATGCATGATAGAATTATTTTGAACTAATTTTTATTTCTTCTTGCTCCCAGCATGTCTTAATTATTCAGGCTCAACTTCAGGTTTTATTGGTAGGAAAAAATGTCGGTTTTGCGACTAAGAAGACGATAATGACTTTATTGGCTCAATGAAAGGTAAGGGTATGATTTCTGTCTTGAAAAAGATAAAAGCAATGTTTCAAAGTCTCAAAGAGATGGAATGTCAAAATTTGGTTCTTTGGTAGTGACCATGAATTATTTTGGGTAAAGAATCAAGAGATTTTATTTTTAGGGTTTTAGACAGGATAAGAAAGGTCTAATCTTGTCATATGTCAAAAATCCATAATTCTTGAAGAATTAAGAGAATCTATAATTCATTTGATTTTCAAAGAACTAAAGATTAAAACTCGTTCAATTATTCAACCTTAGAAGGTAGCATAAGTTCAATCATTAAAAGATTAAGCAAATATGAAACACAGAACAAAAACGATTTCAAACAAAACAATGCTCTCAGTACAAGTGGTAGATGCAATGCCCTCATCCTTATTCGATTGTTTATGCCCCTGAATTCATCAGGTTCTGAATCTTGCGCTTCAGTTCCCCATAATTCTCAATGAGTTGCCTTGATCTTCAGATGACGCTAACATCAAGTCCATAGCTTTCAATTATTTTTTGGTACGGAAGATGTGCCTTCATTTTATCTCAAAATATTTATCACAAAACTCTCCGCGAGTTACTCTTAGAATCCATGATTAGTGCACATGTTGAGATGCAATATATATACCATGTAATGCACAATGTGTATAGGCTTATACAAAGATGCAAAGATGTACATGCAAATTCAAAGACGCAAAAATAGGAGTGCAAAATGCAAAATGCGAATGCAATAAGGAATTGATCCTAAAATAACTGTTCCTAGAACAATTTTTGAAAAACTGACAATGTCTCGGTACACTGGGGAAGTGAAAATCTGGTCCATCTGTAAGTTGCCTAGCTCCTACGAGCATATGGGTACTGCATAATCTTCAAAGCTTCTATATTGTCTCATACTTTCAGAAGTCTTTCGAGCTGGTTCGTGATCTTCCACTGTTGGTTTCGGCGTCGAATTGTCTTGAGTCCAACTTACTACCTCAACAGGAAAAATGCCTGGATCGTCTACTTGGTAGATAGACTCTCTCTAGCTCCTACTTCATCTCTTATTCGTGATCTTCAACTATTGGCTTCAGCGTTGAATTGTCTCGAGTCCAACATGTTACCTCAGCAGACAAATGTCTGGATCATCTCCTTGGTAGGTAGACTCCCTCTTGATTCTACTCGATCTACGTAGAGCATCTTTGAATTTATACCGATTCCAGATAAAGGCATTGTTGTGGCATTGTTTTTCTAGAACCTTCTAAACGATCAGTTATTTAGGGATCGATACCTTTGAATGATATGTCATGTTTATGCAAGAATACAATAAGAGCAGACAAAAGGAAACCAATGTTAGTAGAAACAAAACAGAAAGAATCAAGTTAGTTGAAATGATTAGTCCAAAAATGTAATCTTAGCAAAAATAAATAAATATGACTCAAAGTTGAGACTGAAAAAAACTTACAAAGAAAATTAATTATCCTAACCGCATGCGTTCTAGTTCTCCCATGCTATCCACGTATCTCTAACGGGGTAGGCTTACTAAATTCTCTATATGAGGTTGGGTTCTAGCAAAGGTTCCCGAGAAATTTTTACAACATGCTAAGGTTGACCTCGATTCTGGCTCATTACAGACTTGCGAATCAGGTTTGGTTCAGGGGATCACACCGCTAAAAGCGTACCTCAGAATTGATATCTGGATAGGCAACTTAGGATACTTTCCAGAGATACTTTATCAGACCCACACAAGGAAGCCCAATACTCCTCGTGATGTGTGATGTTTCTCCTTACTTAGGTAAACCGGGTTTGAGCTCGGGTTTAGAGCTATGATATGCAACATTCTTAAATAATTCCACAAAAGTGTAAGCATTAACTAGAGAGAAAATATTTTTCTTTTGAAATAACATAATAAACCATAAATTAAATAAGATCGAACTCGTAATTTCCTAAATAGTAAATATAGGGTAACCAACTTGTGGCTCGACTCTCAATTTGTTTTAAAAACAAAAGTCTCTAACAGAGTCGCCAAGCTGTCAACACCGTTTTTCGCCCGGGCAGGGAAAACCGATATGGACTCGGGGGTTTTCTCTTTGAAAAATATTTTGAAATGTGAATAGTTGCCGCCAATCATTTAAGGTGTGATTGAGACACCATAAAAATCGAATGATTTTAATAAAATATTTTATTTTTATCAAAATACAGAGTTTTAGGGTATGCAAAAATCTAGAAATCAGTTCCAGAGTCGGTTACGCGTGGGGACGTATTAACACCCCCACAAGCGCCTAAAAATTGGTACCTAGTTGATTACCATATATTTAAAATCGGAAATTTTGAGTTCAATCTTTATTTAATTTAAAAATCATTAAGGATGAAGAGTTTGAAAATGATATTCGTTTATTGAGACCGATATCATTCGCCCCAAGCGTAAATGCGGGAGATCAATTATTATATCTAATAACCAAACATTGCCTCGTTTATAGAAAACATGATGCGATTTTGAAGAGGATGTCAACTTATATAGGGAATTACCAGTAGTCACCCCTGAGCATGATTGCGATAGATATACTATTAATTCCTTAATAAGTGAATAACGCCTTAGATTTATAAAAACAATGCGATCAAGATTGTTTTTCCTTGAAACAGAAGATTTTATCTCATTCAAGATTGGGTTTTCTTGAAACATAAGATTTTATCTCACTCAAGATTATTTTTCCTTGAAAATGAAGATTTTATCTCACTCAATATTATTTTTCCTTGAAACAGAAGATTTTATCTCGCTCAAGATTGTTTTTCATTGAAACATAAGATTTTATCTCGCTTGAGATAGTTTCCCTTGAAACAAATTTTGTCTCTCTTGAGGCAGTTTCCCTCGAAACAAATTTTGTCTCTCTTGAGATAGTTTTCCTTAAAACAAATTTTGTCTCTCATGAGATAGTTTCCCTTGAGACAGTTTCCATTGAAACAAATTTTGTCTCCCTTGATATAGTTTCTCTTGAAACAAGTTTTTGATACAGTTTCTCTTGAAATAAAGTTTTGTCTCCCTTGAGATGGTTTTTCTTAAAACCAAGTTCGTCTCACTTGAGACAGCTTTCCCTTGAAACAAAATGAATCTCACTTGAGATGGTTTTTCTTAAAACCTACTTCGTCTGGCTTGAGACAGTTTTCCTTTGAAACAAAATTTATCTCACTTGAGATGGTTTTTCTTAAAACCTACTTCGTCTTGCTTGAGACAATTTTCCTTCAGAACAAAATTTATCCCACTTGAGAGTGCTTCTCTTAAAATAAGTTTCTTATTAATTTTCATAAGTTTTAAATATCTAACAGGAATTCAAAGAGCCAACAAAGATTTCGTTTCATGATTTCACCAAAGAATCAATCCATATTTTTCACCATTGAAAGAAATGGATCTCAACCAAGATTCGAGAACCTTTGGGTCAATACCTTCGGGTACTTCAAACACAATTATTACTGACAGATGATAATCTTTTGCAGGTCTAAAAATTTTCAAAGAGAAGATAAACAGATCAACATTTCCAGTACAAAGTTCATAATGAGAATAACTCATCCGACAGAGGGAGAACAAGTTCATAATGAGAAGAGCTTGTTCGACCTATCACTCGATTCATAACATTTCGAATTAGTGACACCTCGCTTGAGGGATCGACATTTCTAATGAAGAGTTCATAATGAGAAGAGCTTGTTTGACTTATCCCTCGATTCACGACATTTTGAATCAGTGACACCTCGCTTGAGGGATCGACATTTCTAATGAAGAGTTCATAATGAGAAGAACTCGTCCTAAAGGAGAAAGTTCATAATGAGAAGAACTTGTTCCTTTCAAATTCATCAAAGAAGGAGGTGAACCAATATTTCCAGAAGAGTTCATAATGAGAAGAACTCGTCCTAAAGGAGAAAATTCATAACGAGAAAAACTTGTTCCTTTCAAGTCCACCGCAGAAGGAGGTGAACCAACATTTCCAGAAGAGTTCATAATGAGAAGAACTCATCCAATGAGGAAGAAGAAATTCATAATGAGAAGAACTTGTTCAACCTTGGTTTGATTCCATCAAAGAAAGAGGTAGATCGACATTTTCAGTGAAAAGTTCATAATGAGAATAACTCATCCAATGAGGAAGAAGAAGTTCATAATGAGAAGAACTTGTTCAACCTTGGTTCGATTCTATCACAGAATGAGGTGGATCAACATTTCCAGTGAAGAGTTCATAATGAGAAGAACTCATCTAACGAGGAAGAAGAAGTTCATAATGAGAATAACTTGTTCAACCTTACATTAACATTTCTAGTGGAGAGTTCATAATGAGAAGAACTCATCCAACAAGAGAGAAGAAATTCATAATGAGAAGAACTTGTTCAATTCAACACTTCAAAATGAAAGTTATCAAACTCAAAGCTCAACTTCACGATGAAAGAGCCACTTACGATTTCAACTTCACGAATAAGAATATTGTGCCCCAATGGATCGACTTAGTGTCACAACAATTTGTCATCCACCGACCTGATTTCTTCATCACGTAGGAACCGTGTCAACCCTAGATAGACAGTCGTTCTCATCACGTAAGAACCATGTTATCACCTATAGATGTCATGCCGTTCTCATCACGTAGGAGCCGTGTCATCATCTGACCTGATCTCCTCATTATGTAAGAGTCGTGTCAATCCTTGATAACTAGAACTCTTCAGCACGTATGAGCCATGTTATCACCTTTCCTAAAGATGTCAAAGAACTCTTCATCACGTATGAGCAGTGCCATCCCATGACTAAATCTCCTCATTATGTAGGAGTCTTGTCACCCTTAGACGACCAGAACTCTTCAACAGGTATGAGTCGTGTCGTCTCCCAAATCAAACAACAAATCTCAAAACCAAAAAAGAGAACCAGACAAAAATTGGTTGTTTTTTTTTCGTCTTTACCATATTCTTATTAACACAAGAATGAACAAATAGGAACAGCTGTAAACACCTATTTTTGTTCGAGTCTCGAAAGAAAAACGTTATTAATTATATTAATATTTTATTATCTATATTATTATTATTATTATTAATCTTATTACTAATTAATTACATTTTTCAGGCCTAAGTTACAAAAAGTTACCCAAAGACCCAGTCCCAAAATCTAACAGCCCAGCAGACCCAGATCAGCAACAATACCAAACCTCTCCCCTACGAGTCATCAAGACGAGTCACCTCCGAACAAGTTGAAATGTCATAATCAATTATGTCAGTCAACCGAACAACAAAACTAATCAAAATTGTATCAAAGTCAAAAGTAAATACATAAATCATAACTAAATCTGTCACGATCTTATCAAATGCAAAGAAAATGCAAATGTATCCAAAGAGATTCGATGAAGATTTCAACAATAAAATCAAAGAAAAATCGAGAGCAAAGAGGGAGCATAACCGAAAAAGAAAAAGGAAGAAAAAATAACCCACATCAAAAACAAAAAGAAAATATAGAGAAAAGCTTGAAACAAAAGAGAAATAGAGTGAGGGGTTTATCTTAGATTCAATCCGGCCGTTGATTGCTTCACCGGACCATAGGATCTTGTTGTCAAAGGGACTGCTCCACGCCATCAGCAAAGTGCGGTGTAATCCAAGAACTTTATTAGTGCAACTCATCGCCCTGTTTCTCTATTCTAATATCAAATCCAGTGTTGTGTAAGTCTGTACTGAGAGAGGTAAAGGTTGTAAATTAATATTTGAAATCAAACACATTTCATGATCCTTGGTTCTCCACGTATAACCTTCTGTAAAAATTATTGAAGCTTGGTATTGGTTGCGTGTCAATGTATCTCTTTGACAGGTTATGACAATTGAAATGATGTAGTTTGACAGGTTATGACAATTGAAATGATGTAGTAATATTTTACTAGTTTGGTTTAGAAAAAAAAAGAGAAATGAAGGTTAAGATCCAATTTGGCCGTGTATTTTATTCAGATATTGGGTAATTAAAAACGGTGACGTGTGGGAGATTTAAGAACCCATGTTTTCAACTCATGGGTAAATGTCATTCAAGGTCCCTTTAGTTTTACGACATGCATAATATTCTAATTCTCTTTTGTTTTGATCTCTTTATTTGTATTTATTTTATTTTTATCCTTATTTCGTAGTAAATTTATTTATGTTTATATTCTTGATTTGGCCATTTTATTTTAATTTTTTAGGTTTGGGAAGTATAGATTATATTAAGCTCGTTTTAGTCACTGTTTTGTGTTTTTGTGTTATTGGTTAAATTAATAGTAGTAGCTTGATGTTTTTTTTTTTATTTTAGTCACACATGTTACTTTGAATTTATTTCTGTTTAGTACTCATATTATGTGAAATTTGTACATTAGTTATGATTTGTTATATTATTAGTGTCATAGCTCTAAAGTTATTGTTGTTGCTATTTAGTACGTATTTACTAGGTATAATTAGATTCTTATCCGTATTCTAGTTTATCAAGTTTGTAAATGTACATTTTAATACAAATTTGTAACTTTGTTTTTTATTTATGTTTGTATAAATTATGTACTTGTTGAAAGCGTTCTTTGTAGGAAATTTTATTTCCACTTTGTTTATGAATTATTATTATTTTAATATTATAAAAATGAAAAAAACTTCATTGTGAGGAAAAATTACGAGACATCTCCCAATTAAAGAGAAGGTATCCTATCGAGTATTTTCTCACAAATATTTTTATTCAATAGTTATCATCTATTTCACTTTTATTTTATTTTATTTCATTTTAGTTTATTTTATCGTTATGAAAATTGAGAAATAATATCTGTTGTGAGGTGAATTTATGGGAAAGTCTCCTAAAAATAAAGGAAGTACGTTCTCGAAGATTGTTTACATTTTTTAATAAATTCGAATGAATAAAAAGATCGTAATTTAAATATATTTTTGAGTTTGTAATTCCCAATATTTAAACATTGTTTAATCGTTTAGGTACCAAAATTTGGGTGTTGTGGAGGTGCTAATCATTCCCCATGCGTAATCGACTCCCGAATCTATTTAATCGAATCTTTGGTGAAGCAGACTAGTTTTTTTGTCTTAAAAATGATTTTTTTTCCTTAAAATTATTTTTTAAAGACATTTTTAGGTATTCGACCTACCTAATCTAAAGGTCGATGGCGACTCCTTTCAATTTAATTCCAAATTAATTCAAAATTACCAATTTTTCCAGAATTAAAGTCATAATCGCTTTTAAAACAATAAACAATTTTTCCACCTAAAAATGGTTATGACAAAACTAAATTAAAATAGGGTAAATTGCACAAATGGTCCCCCGGCTACACAATACTCTTTGTTGAGTTCATGGACTATTAAAAGTTATAAAATAGTCTTCTGGTTATAGGGCGTTGTTTTGTTGAGTCACTCGATTATTAAAAGTTATAAAATGACAATCCAACTACTCATTATTTCCAAACCCGTCATTTTCCATTAAAAAATTAAAGATAGTTTGAACTGGATGTTAACATGCTGACTGAAATATGATAATCGTTTGAGATTATGATATCATATTTTATCATATCTCAGTTAGCAAGTAAATGTCTAGTTTAGACTGTCGTCAATTTTTTAACGCAAAAGAACCATTTTGGAACATAATAAATACTTGAATGACCATTTTGTAACTTTTAATAGTCAATAGACTTAACAAAACAACATCCTATTGTAGGAAGATCATTTTTTAACTTTTAATAATCGACAAACTCAATAAAATAATATCTTATTATCGGGGACCATTTTGTGTACTTTACCCATTAAAATAAACAGTTGAATATATATCAGTATAGGCCGAGGGGAAGCGACCATTTATTAGCAGCCCAGATCCATAGTGTAGTGAAAATTGAAAAAGAAAACGATTCCCAAAAAAAAAAAAAAAAGCTGAGTGAACAACTAATTATTGAAGGAGAAATGGAAGACTCAACTTCAGCAGTAGATCAGAGAGATGAATCTACTGAAGAGGAAGTTACGATCAGAAAACAGAATACGGATCAACCGTCAACGTGTTCCGAGACTGAACGGGAAGCATTTGGACTCGACGGCAGCGCATCGGAGACGACATGGAACAAAAGCGACATCTTGAAAGCCGTCGAAGTGGTTGAGAGTGACTCTCGGGCTATTGCCGATAGCTTCTCTTCCCTCTTTGATTCGCTTCGATTCGCTCTCTCTGAGGTCTGATATTATGATTTCACCTTATTTACTTATTTAATTTTTTTTATTTTACATTTTATTACTCTTTAATTCATAAAATAGTACTCTTTAATTGTTGTTAACATTCTGAAAAAAAAATCTAGGCAATTACTATTTTGATCAATTACGGAATACGGTGGTGTTTATTTTCTTTTCTTTTCCTGAACTTTAGGGTTTTGAATTTCGAAATTATGCATTAGGAAGTATTGAATGTGATAGTATCTTCCTTTATTAGATCATTGGCAATGAATTGGAGCATCGTTGAGTTTACTTTCCTTAACCTGACTAATTTGGATATAGTTATTCCTAACGTGTGGTGCAATTTCGATTTATAATAAGCGTATGATGTGGAATCTACTTCCATTATCCATTGTAGGTCACTAGTGGCTCGGTTGATCATATGCGATGCTTCGGTGATGCTGTTGGGCGTCTTCAAGAATCTGGTAATGAAATGCTAAACATTATACTCACTTCATTGTTGCAGAATTTTGTTTGTTTTTATGGTTATTTGCTCTTGTCATTTTTGTAAAATATATTAACATATGTGGGTTGTCCCTGGCCCCCCTAAAAACCAGGTAACTATTTACGGGTACTTTTTATGTTTTCAAGATCATTAGCATGGCTTAGCTCCAAAGTTCTAGCAATTGGTCAACCTTAAAGTTTTTTTTTCTTATCCTAAATTAATCTGACTAATCTTCACTGGAAGTAGTTTTGAAAATTGTGCTAAAATGCAGTTCAAGTGGACTGAGGACCTGTTTGTGAAATATATGCTTTAATATATAACTGTTGTGCTACTTATTATAGAACATATTGCTCATCTGGAGTCTGATGAATTTTATTTTGTGGATTATTTTCCCTCCTGAAATCTTACAATGTGTCAAATTGCTTGTCTGATTCTGATGCATAATGTGAACTTGTTCTTTGGATTTGCAGCACTTGATGCGGCAACAAAGGGAAACCGGTATATAAATTCATGTCTCAGGTAGTATCCCTGTGCTCTGTTTGATGGCCGGCCTGTTTACGCCATCTAAATATCTAGCATCTAGTCTAGTTATTATTTTATGCAGTAAAATAAATGGTGTAGTAATAAAACAATCTATGCTAGTATTTTTATTGAGATTGCTGTAGCTGGTGGTAGGAAAAGGGAAATTTATGGTCTCGTAGTATGCATTGTTACTATTTCAACTAGAAAATGGATGATCAACGCATTTTCGAGTTACTTGTTATTTACAAATAAATTAACAAGTTCTATGGTAGAACCAAATGAAGGTTTCTATCTCTCTCAAAACATTTCTTTCCTAGATTTGATGGTAGAATTCGTTTTGGGTAAATGTGCATGATAAGATCTTGCTTTTCTATATTGATTTGCCTTACCTAATACATTTTTTTTTGCTTATTTGCAGATTGAATGAGGAAATGAAGGGCATGGACAGTCTAGCTACTCAGCTGTATCCTTTTTTCATTGCCTTGGTGTATTTTTGCTTTGTGATATACTGATATTAGATTGTAGCCTCTTCCTCGAAGTAGGTAGGTTATGGTGGACCTCTGAACCCTAGCTTTTACGAATGAAGCAAACTGGGTTGGGAGGGTCACCCTCATAATGGGCTTCTGTAAAATCTGATCTGGATTAGTCGGTCAATAGATCAGATGTCAGTGATTAATTCAAAAAAAGTATATTTGTCTGACAATTATATCAAACATTCATCCAAATACATGAAAGAGATTAACCATGGTTGTCTCAGATGCATAATGTCACCCATTGATATGATTCCTTAATGTTTGTGAAGGAAAATTCTGAGGAGGAATGTAGATGCCCTAGACGTGGCTGTGAACAAGCTCGTGCGACTTCCATGAGGATGAGGGGCAGCAGCTCAAATTTAGGAAAAGTAAATAATGACTGGCTTTTGTTGTCTCCTGCACATTTGTATAATGCACAAAATAAAATTTTAGGACTTTTACATTCATACTTTTGTCTCTTTTTATGAAGAACAGATGAATGTTCCAGTGATAGAATTCTTAGGAAGTTACTACAAATAACAGTAGCGGTTCATAATGGTATTTCGGAACCTTTCCGTTTCACCAAGTCTGGTATATTACTCTCATTTATTTTTTTCGAAGATGATATGATGCTTTATGCAAAAGTTGATATGGCTAATGCAGATGTGAAGACGTGATTATGTCCATTTTATCGGAGTTTGGACGCCATTCAGGCTATAGTTAATTCAAGTAAGACCCAACTCTCCCCCCCCCCTCCGCCCCGAATACTAACCCCATCATGCGTGCTGCAATATGCGATAGACTGGGATTTGGTGTAGTGGATAATCTGGGCAAATATCTCGGTATGTAAATTTGTATAGAAGACTTCTTTGCACCGATTATCAGTTCTCGGGTCCTTTCAACTGTTGGTCGCAATACCTTAGCTTGATTGGTTATGTCAATTCCGATCTATTTCACGCAAACATCGAAACTCTCTACAAGGATTTGCACTGAAATTGACCGCCTAGTTTGCCATTTCATCTGGGGATCGACTGCTCAAAATTTTAAACCCTCTATGATGAAGTGGAACACGCTTTGCATCCCTCTTGACAGAGGTGGCATAGGCCTGCACTGTTTACGTCAACACAACAACGCTCTTTGGAGAAAATATACTTCGCGATAGTCTGCTCACCCCACTCGCTTTAGATTCAGTTCCTTCGAAATAAATACAAAGTGAAAGATCGCCTCCCTACCTCAATTCATTACCACTTATGCTCCCCACTTTGGCGCTTTTTGACAAAAATTTGGCACACTTTCAGACAAAAATATTGCTTGGACAGTGGGGAATGGGTCTAATATCCATGTGTGGGATGACGTTTGGGTTCCGACCATAGGCTTGTTGCCTGATCAACTTACAACTCCAGTGGGTACCCTTATTAAGTGATTTTATCGATAATAATGGAGAATGGAAGATCGGGAATTTCCAAGCTATCCTCCCAACAACCGTTGTGACCCACTATGAAGCACGAGAACAACAAAGGAACCCCATTTCAAATACTTAATACGTCACCGACACAAGAACGATTGGGGTATGTACCGGAAACGTACCACGATGGCGGGGTATGGTTGAATGAACTTGGGAACGTTTTGGGATGGCATGTGATTATCATATGCGTCCCCGGGGTAATTTTGACATTTTTTATTAAAAAATTTTAAAAAAAAATCTCGGATAAAAAGAGGGTATTCTACCTAGGGGTGCACAAAAAATCCGAATATCCGAATATCCGAAAAAAATATCCGAAACCGGTTTTGGGAAAAACCGGTTTTTTTTTAACCGGATCGGATTTTTTTAAACCGGTTATTTTAACCGGTTTGGAGAAAAAAACCTAGACCGGTTTTTTTACCGGATAAAAAACCGGTTTGAAAAAAACCGGTTAAAAAACCGGTTTTTATCCGAAAAAAAACCGGTCTGGGTTTAAAAAACTAGCCGTTAATATAGCCGTTTGTGACCGTTTTTGACCGTTTTTTTCTTTAAAAAATTATCATTTTACCACCCTAAACATGTATAAATAGGTTGGGGATGTATTTGGTTGATTACAACTTTCTCAAATCTTATTACACAACACTTAAACATCTCTCAAATCTTAGTTTTGTAATTTTTTATTCATCATGAGTAACACTGCTGAATCTTCCGTCGGGGGAAACCTTGAAGTCGTGAGAGTGATCGAACACACTCGAAACAAAGATATTTGGGATGGGATCACTACGAACTTGGAGTTTTTAAGTATTTGAATTTATCGAACTTGGAAGTTTTTAAGTATTTGAATTTATCAAACTTGGAAGTATTTAAGTATTTCAATTATGTTGAGTTAATTAAGTATTTCAATTAAGTATTTGAATTTATTGAACTTGAGGTTTTTGATGCTTTCTCTTTGATTCTCTCTTGATTCTAGTTGCTTGATGTTTCTTGTCTTTGATCAATGACTTCTAAGCTTGCTTAAATACACCTTGAATCACTTCTGAACGTTAGTGATAATTAATGAAGATAATATAGCCGTTTAAGTGTGAACATTTAATAAAAATGCTTAGAGCGTGGGGGAATCGGTACCCTCTCATAGGGAATCGGTTCCCTAAGTGTAAAATTCAAATATTTCGACCGTTGAATAGGGGGGAATCGGTACCCCTATGGGGGAATCGGTTCCCTCCGAGCATTCTGGAAATCTCGGAGCCAAACCATTCAGTGAGGAATCGGTACCCCCTTGGGGGGAATCGGTTCCCTATGAGCAATCTGGAATATTAAAATCGGTTTTTTTATAACCGGTTTTTTAAAAAAACCGGTTTTTTTAAAACCGAAACCGGTTACACCGGTTAGGATATCCGGCCCTCCAAACCGGTTAGAAACCGAACCGGTTATTTTATAAACCGGTTTTTTTTCTATGGGAAAAAACCGGATCGGATAAAAACCGATCCGGATCGGATTGAAATCCGAATTATGTGCAACCCTAATTCTACCTGCTACCCAAAATGAAGCTGGGTATGTCGGAAGAATGTAGACCTGCTACTCGAAACCAAGAAGTGTGAAGATATCTAAAAGGGAGACTCTAATTCTAGAGTCAAAGGACAGTAGTATCCAACAACATACTGGAGTTATGGGATTATTCTCTCTCTTGGTTGCCGAGAAATTGGCTTAGTCACAGGAGAAGATGGCGTTGAAGCAATTGTGCTGTGTGTGTTTGTACTAATTTAGGTGTAGTTTCTACTGTTAGCTTTATTTTGTGGTATTCTTGTTGTTTTGTTTCATATTATTATCATTCAATGTTGTCTATAATAGAATAATTATTTTAGTTTTAAATCCTAATGCGTGAATAATAATACTTTAATCCTTATTTTTTAAAAATATTTTATCCCTTCAATGTTTAATTTAAGATAAAAAGGGTCATATGCAGATTTAAACCGTTAGATAATAAACAATTAACAAATTAAAATAAGGGTCTTGAGATTTGATACTTTAATGTCTGATTTACTTATAGATTTTATTTTCTAATTTTCTATGAAATATTAACTTTATTTATGATTTTTTTACATCTATTTATAATTTCAATTTTTTTTATATGTCGTATTCTTATCATCCTTGTACTATGTAATTTTAGAACCTTTTGTTTCCTATCCCGTATATGTATCAGTGCAACATAGGTAACTCATATCATGGGTATTAAACCTCTACCAAATCGTGAAGATGACGACTCTCCTATTTGGAGATGGGGACCAAAACATGAATTTAGTGTCCAATCGGCTTATAAAATCTTGTCCTAAGGATTCATGGCCAAATTGTGATCCAAAATGGAGCACTATCTAGAACCTATAAGTGCTACAACGAATCAGGTTATTCTTTTGGACGATAGTTTAACGACACCTTATGACGAATTCTGAAAGATGTAGACGCAACCTCTTCAATGATCCATCTGTCATCTCTGTGGAGCAAGTCAAGAAACAATCTTACATGTTTTACGCGACTGTTCTTACGTTCAACATCTCTGGCTGCATATATATAATCTTGGCATGCCAGCTCTTTTTTTTTTCTATCTCGACTTGGATGACTGGATTTTCGACATCATAAAGGCTGGAAGTCGTCAGTCTAACACTCATTCTCCATGGCATCTCATTTTCTCTTCTATTATTTGGCAGATTTGGAAGAGAAGAAATGATTTCGTCTTCAACCACAACTGACGAGCAGCCGTAGAGGTTCTTCGAATAAGCATAGCTTCTACTCACCAGTTCAACAACTGCATTGCATCAAACAGCAGTAAGAAATTCCTCATTCATTTTAAGTCAAATTTTCACCAAATTTGAACCACATACTCCTATACCAACATAGAATACATATGTATTTTCAATTCCACTTCTAATAACAATTTTTTTATTTTTTCAATTTAGTCATTCAATTTTACACAATTTTCATATTTCTTCAATCTATTCTCCATTTTAAGTATGTTTTTTTACCAAATTTAAACCACATGCTCCCTTACCATTATAGAATACCTATGCAACTTTAATTCTTATTTTTTTACTGAAATATACTCCATTATTTGAATTTAATCCTTTAATTTTACATTTTACTTAATTTAATCTTTTTGACCACTATTGTTTACAAATTATGTACAAAGAGACCCGCCAACTGTTAAGTAAATAGTGAACCTATGAGAGACGCTTATAATTAGTTTCTTTCTCTTCTATCTCTCATCTATCTATTTTTTCTTTAGTTATTCACTAAAGCAATTATGATATGAAAGTCGATCCGGGGCAAGTGTTCGGATCTATTATGACATATCCATGAGGCGTTCAACGGACCTTTTTAATCTTATAAAACCTTTTTTGGACTTTCCTTTTACATTGGTATTGGTGCAAAAACAATTTTTTTGTGCAACCAGTGTATTGTATTCATATCAATTCTTTAACTCCTTTATATTTTCATTAATCTTTTATCCTCAAGATACCTTCTATAAAATATAACATGGTAGATATATTTTTATAATTTTAAATTGTATGTGATATAACATTGTAATGTGAAAATAATATGAAGATATATATATATATATATATATATATATCTTATGTGATTAGAGAAAGTCAAAAAATTGGAATAAATGCATACAAAAATACTATAAATAATTACAATTAGATTTGTATAGAAATTCGAACAACTCAGACTCAACTTAAAAAAATTTCAAGTTCAAGTTATAGAATACAACTCGTCAACTCAAAATATTTTGACTTAACTCAACAATCGAACGAATGCTCAGGCCTAGCAGAAGGGATTATTTAATTAGGTGTATATTGATTAGGATAACTATGTTTTTTTTTGTTTTTTTTTACTCAAGCCAATATTTTTCTTACTATTCAATCCTTCTTAGTTGAGATGAAAACATGAAAACAATTTCAATCACCACAAACCTTTCAAAGTTGGGCCATCAAACGACCTCAATTGTTCTCCCTAAAAGTCTCGAATTCAAGCAACTCTATCAATAAGGTGTGTATTAAAAGTTATGTGTTGCAAAAAGTGCACGTTGTCAATGGTTAAGAAAATTTATAAACAATACTACCCTTATAATCACCACATACTTAAAAAGAATATATGTTGGGATAGAAGCATCCATCACCTACGCTAGGAAAATATAATTACAACTACCAACAGAAATATAATGTTAAATAGTAAAGAAAATTGGTTGCACCAAGTGTATAAGAACAACCCCATTGACAAATAGGATAATGCAGATATACCTTGCACATCTAAAGATAAGAGATCAATGCTTGACTAAGATAAGGGACACTGATGAATATATCATTCCCACTCGATTGTCGATGGGGGCTTCGATGTAATGTCTAATGTAACACGGTTCACGCCTCGAACATTGTTGCAAATCTTTTGAGAAACATCTTTAAGGAAACTATTCTCAAAACAGTACCTGCAATTTCGAAAGAGTTACGGAGAAAGCTCAAGGGTTTTTTTTTTAACCAGACGAGCAAATACAGCTTCCTAGGTGTTGAGACACCTTGTAGCATGTAACGATGATAACTTTTGAAGCTGTCCCGTGTTAAGCATCGATGCTGTAACAATTCTGCTAGTTGGGAAAACCATATCGTTTACCTAAATCATGAATCCCCCCCTTGTTGCAAACAGCCATATCATGTGCATAAAATTAATTTGAACTCAATCCATATTTAGAGACACGTTTGAGCTTAAGGCTTTATGCTTATACTATTAACTTATGGCTTATGCTGAGCATTTACATATTTGCAACAACCATAGAAAGCAAAGCACTGCAGAACGAAAAAAAACTTACCAATCTGCTGTCATTCCATCTTGACTTGTAACAGCTCGGAGTGTAACAACATAAGAATGTGTCCTTTGATCGCCTTGAACCCCAACAGATTTTATCGGCAGAAAGACAGCAAAAGCTTGCCAAATTGAGTCATAAATACCAGCATCTTTGATGGATTGAATGAAAATTTCATCAACCTGGGGAAACAAGTTCATGATTGAGAAAGACGCTAAAAGGTTTTATAAACATGATCCTACTTGCTTAATGAACACATCTTACCTGCCGCACAATATCCAAGGCATTGCCTTCAGTTACATCACCCAAGACTCGAACTGCAAGGCCGGGCCCAGGGAATGGATGGCGCTTTAAAAACCCCTCAGGAACCTTCAATATCTTCCCAAGTTCTCGAACCTTTCAAAATTACACACAAGAGAATAAATACATTAGAAGAGGAAAGAGACAACTATACAAGAAAATGCCACAGGAAACAATATCAAAACCTCATCCTTGAAGAGAAGTTTAAGCGGCTCAATGAGTTTTAATTTCATATCTTTGGGAAGCCCTCCAACATTATGATGACTTTTTATGGTGTGAGAGTGAGTTCTTCCAGAACCTGGTGGAGGACAAGATTCGATAACATCGGGGTACAAGGTTCCTTGAACAAGAAAAGCTGGCTTCTTCTTTAATTTTTGCTCCAGCTCTTGGGCAAAAGCATCAAAGATGAAGATAAATTCTTTGCCTATAATCTTCCTTTTCATCTCGGGGTCTACCACTCCTTTAAGTTTACTAAGAAATTGATCACTTGCGTTGACGCAAGTAACAGGTAGATGAAGATCACTTTTAAAGGTTTCCATCACTCGTTCTCTTTCTTTATACCTACAAAGAAATCAAACAATGAATTATGGAAGCAAGACCTTATTACCAAATTGTATATTCCACAACTATACCTTAATAAACCATTGTCGACAAAAATACAGTGAAGTCGATCCCCAATTGCATTGTGAACAAGGGTTGCAGCAACTGTGGAATCAACACCTCCAGATAAAGCACATATAACATGATCATCAGGTGCCACAGTGTTGTTGATCACTTTAAGTTCTTCATCCATCACATCTTCCATTTTCCAACCAGCATTCACTCCACAAACATTAAACAGAAATATCTCAGTGTTTCCATCCCTTCCGGCGAATGCGTAACCTTAACAAACACAAGTTAAAACATAAACATCATTTGATTCTGTTTTGTTTGTTACTGAGATGCCAAGAACTGAATGCAGCTTAAAAAAATAAATGTAATTCTTCTTTTAAAAAAAAGCTAACTTTTTGAAGAAAAATGTAAAATTCACTTTTAGACTGAAAATATCGCATTCTAATTGGTGTTATATCTAAGAAATTTGTTTATTACTATTCATTATGTAAAAACAATAACAATAGAAGTGAACTTCATAAACACAAAACAAAACCTAAAAGTACCTCAGGATGATACTGCAATCCATAAAACCTCCGGTTTATGTCCTCAACGGCGGCGACAGCTCCCTGTTCACTCCTAGCCACCACTTCAAACCCAACAGGCAACCTAGCAGCCTCGTCCCCATGACTCATCCAAACAACCTGGTTATCCCCAACGTCCTTATAACCAAAAATACCACAACTTTTCACAACCTCAATCTCCATCCTTCCATACTCCTGCTTCTTCCCCATCCTGACTTCACCGCCGAGTCGCTGAACAATCAACTGAAGCCCATAGCAGATACCCAGAACAAAAACCCCATTGGACAGTGCCCAATCAACGAACCCATCTGGAAACGAAGGCGAATCGTCGGAATGGACCGAGTGAGGTCCGCCAGAAAGTATAACAACCTTCGGATTGAGCGATGTGATGGAGGAAAGAGATGAAGTACCTGAGATGCAAAGGGAGAAGACGGACAGAGCGCGAATGCGGCGAGTGATGAGATGGGTGTATTGAGAACCGAAGTCTAGGATAAGGACCAAGTCAGATTTCATGGCTATTGAATTCTTTTTAGGTTTAGGTTTTAGGGAATGGGTGGTGGTGATGGAAACGGCTGAGAGGTTTAAGAAGGAAGAGGATGAGAGTTGGGGTTTTCAGAGAGGCTGAAAGGTTTAAGAAGGAAGAGGATGGGAATTAGGGTTTTAATAAAAGTTTATCTTTTGTTGAGTAAATAATAATTCAATAATAACTTTTTTTTAAAACATTTCAATAATAATTTTTATCAATTTTAGTAATTTTATTTATTTATTTTTATTTTCATCCTAAATAATAATTTTATCTAGGGTTAATGTGCATTTGTTTTTTTAATTTTAAACATTTTATGATAATTTTATTTGATTAACTTCAATTCTTTACTTTTTTTATTTTCATTTTAATTTAAGTTTTAGTTTTTTTAATTTATTTTCAGAAAAATAGTTCTAATTATTGATTATTTTTTATTTAACAAAAATTAATTATTTCGAAAAATATTTATATATATATTTTTTAAAATTTTATCTCATAATGTTTATAAACATAAACTAAAGCTATTTTTATTAAAATAAGATTAAAAAAATTAAACCTAAAATCAAAATAAAAAACAAGAAATAAATTTAACTGAACTGAATAATCATAAACCAAGTGTGAGTGTAATTTTGATTTCTCTTGAGGAGAAAAAGTAGATTTACATTTTAGGAGAGTTTTTTTTTTTCCATTCAAAATCCCTCATTCAATTTCAATGCATAAAATGAGACCTGGATAGTTAGGGTTCATGATGATGGAGATTGAATAGTCAAATGGATATTAGATAGGATCATGATGGTATCCAAGTTTAAACAAAGAGAGTAAATCATTCCGAAGTTCTTTTTAATAAACTCTAGTGTTTTGAAAACCTATATGTATAGAGAAATAACCATCATATTGGTTTAGCAGGGGTTGGTTTAAAAATATTTTTAAGGATAATTACATAAATGTTAAGGATACAAAATTTTTAAATAGGGTGAGAAGAAATAAAATACCAATAATAAAGTAGATGATTAATAAAAAAAATCCAGATTTCAATACCCACATTTAATCCTTAATGGATCTGCCACTTAGTGAACCTCAAAAGGATTGTAGGGATATGTGGAGGGTAGATCCACCGAGATATGGGATACAGAAGGTAGATCAAGTTTTAGTGAGCTTAGTGGTATCGAGTCAACTATACGAGGTAAGTGCATTTAATTAAGTTTTTGGTATGTCAACTTGTGTGTGGAGCCTACAATATAAGCCCTTAAGCAAATATTATAATAAGGGAAGTTTGGTTCAAAGAATGTGAAATTTTTATTAGAATGAAATTTATATTTTTATGTTTGATTATATGAGAATCTTATTTTCGGTAATGTTTTATTATCAATAATATGTTTTTTTGGGTATATTACCAGGAATGATATTACTTTACTCTCTTTAGATATTGTTGGATTACCGGCGTTTTAGACTAAAATACCCTTAATTTTTTTTAAATATTATTCTTCTGTTATTGAATAATAAAAATTCCACGAAGGTTAAATTATAAATTTATCCTTAAACTATTTTAGATTTATAAAAAAAAAATCTATAATTAAAATTTTATATGAAGTTCAGGAGTTAAAATAAAATTTTATGAATTTAAATTTTTTAAAGAAAATATATAAATATTTTTCAACTTGTTAAAAAAATAAATACATAATAAGGATAATTTGTTCAAATATATATTATAATAATATTTTATTTCTTTAATCAAACACGGCAATCTTACATTCCTGCTAAACTAACCAAACACAAAATACAAGATTCTCAGTAATCATATTCTCTAATAATCTTACATTCTCATTGTTAATATTATATTACGTGAACCAAACGTACCCGAAGTAAAACTAAGGTATGTGACTTTCGTTCGTATTGTTTGTAACATCCTTAATTCGACTGAGTCTTAAATCAGATTAAAAAATCACATCAATCGATTAAAATATAAATTTATTCAAAATTAAAGTTAAATCAAACATTTAATCACACCTGATATCTCAGAGAACAAATCCGATATTTGTTTCCGAATCCAAGATAGACATACGAATTATTTTCTTTGGTTTATCTAAGTTAAACATATTATAGAGGACTGATGAAAGAGGTAAGTGTAAACCTTCGATATTTTTAGTATTATTTTTATTAATTATTGTATTTCTATTTCAAGTTTTAGTTTATTAAATTTTCATCGTTTTTCAGAAAATATTTTACTATGTAATTTATTTTACAAAAAAATATTTTCTTAAAAATATTTTCAGTGAGTAGTGTCTATATGGTTAAAGATTTTGGATTGGAACCATAGTAGTTCCAATTAATGGTGGAACCAGGAATTTATTAAGGTGGGAGTTAAACTATTTTTTATTTTTTATAAATATAATTTTTTTAATTAAGGAGTTGGATACATTTTTCTTCATTTACTTTCTAAAAAATGTATATTTTTTAATATTAATTAATATTTTAAAAGAAATTAACGGGGACGAGGCTCATCTTAGCGCTCGTGAAATTCTACCACTGCTTCCAATTGAGAATATTGTACTCATTCTAAAATTTGAATTTTCTTTATTGATTATGTCTATCTTTAAGTTTGAGCCTTGACTCTCGTGAAATTCTGCCCATGCTTCCAATTGAGAATATTGTACTCATTCTAAAATTTGAATTTTCTTTGATTTATTACATCTATCTTTAAGTTTTATATATATTGGATGAATCAAACAATTTTGGTGGTCAAAATATTATTATTATTATTTGACATTCTGAATTCAAACATCATAAATAATAAGAATATAAGAATTCAATGTACTTAGTCTAAATTAATAAAAAATATTTATGTTTATTTCATACAATATTTTTATATTATTAATATATATATATACCTTAAAAATATTATTATGTCCTTCACTTATGTCCTTCACTACGTGAATGTTCATCCGGACGGAGTTAGTTTTGGGTATTTAATACTACCAGTGAACTTAAAACCTTTATCCGACTCATTTAAACCTTATCCAGTGGTTATGGTAACAAATAAATATATATCCCTTTTAAATAATTTGAATTTAGTAATATTTTATCTATTCTAAAAATAAAAGGATAAGCTACATATTTGGTCACCTACTTGTTACTTAATTTTTATTTTGGTTAATCAATTATTATTATTTTAAAAAAATTATATTTAATGTTATATTTTGATTGTTTTGGTCACTTATCATTAAAAATTAAGAGTGATACTGATGTAATATTTTTTATTTTTGAATAATAAAATGAAATAATCGGTATAATCGTTATTATTTTATTAAATAAATAATTAAAAAATAATTTAATGATTAAAACATAAATTAAATAATAGGTGAGTAGTAAATAGGTAGTTTACCCAAATTATAATGAGACCGCATTAAACTTCACTGCAACTGTAATTAAAGTGAAATCAGAGTTGACACCCACCCCAAGCTTTCTTCTACCTCATTGCATCTGCAGTTTTTCAACTTTCCCTTTCTCTGCAATGGCTGCTTTCAGTTTCACCCTTTTCTCCCCTACCTTTCTTTCTCCTCGTTACAGATTCATCTCTCCAAAAACGCGCCATTCCCACCGTCACCATCATATCCCTTTCAAGCTTCTTGCCATCACTCCCAACAGAAAGTATTACCTCAACACTTTCGACGATGACGGCATAGAAAGATTTCAGCAAATCCTTTGCCAAGCCACCCGGGATGGAAAACTCTTACACCAAGACTTCAAGAGGAAACGGGGAGTTTTGACGGGGAGAGTGAAGTCAAAATTTTGGAACCCAAGTTCAAAATGAGTTTAGCTGAGCTTTTAGACGAAAGTTAAGTGGTGCCACTTTCTGTTTATGGAGATTTAGAGCTTGAAATAACAGGTACACAGCAAGATTCTAGGGAGGTTAAAGCTGGGGATTTGTTTGTTTGTTGTGTTGGATCGAGTTTTGATGCACGCCGGCATCTGACTGAAGCTCATAGGAGAGGAGCTGTTGCTGTCATAGCAAGTAAAGGGAATGGAATTGAGGATACCTCGGGATACAAGACATTGGTCATTGTTGAGGATGCTAATTCAGTTCTGGCTACACTAGCTGCCTCTTTTTATGGGTACCCTTCAAAGAGTATGACTGTTATTGCCATCAACGGGACCAATGGTAAAACAACCACCACTTATTTGGTAAAGGGTTTGTATGAGGCATTGGGTGTGTGGATTGGGTTGCTAGGCACCATTGGTTATTATATTCATGGGGACAATAAGTTGGGGCTGGAATCACCACTTACTACCCCAGATGCTAATGTGGTTCAGATTTTGATGGCTAAGATGTTCCATAATGGGTCTAAGGCAGTTGTTATGGAGGCTTCTTCCGAAGGACTGTCAGTAGGGAGATGTATGGAGGCTGATTTCAACATTGCAGTGCTTACTAATTTTACCAGGGATCATTTAGATTTTCATGGCACTATGGACGAGTACAAGAAAGCTAAAGCAAAGTTGTTTCAGAGAATGGTGGATCCTGAGAGCACAGAAAAGTCATTAACATCGACGATCTGAATGCACATTTCTTTATCGCCCAAGGCAATCCTGAAGTTCCTTTGGTTACTTTTGCAATCGATAACAAGAATGGTGATGTTCATGCCCTAAAATATGAGTTGTCCTTGAGTGGGACTCGGATCATGGTTAATACACCACATGGGGTATTGGAGATTTCATCTAGTTTGCTTGGAAGGCATAATGTCTATAATATTCTTGGAACTGTGGCTGTTGGGATTGCACTAGGGGCACCCTTGGAGGACATCGGTAGAGGGATCGAAAAGGTCGATGCTGTTCCCGGCAGGTGCGAGGTAATAGATGAAGGGCAACCATTTGGAGTAATTGTGGACTATGCTCACACTCCTGATGCAGTTTCTAGTCTGCTTGATTTTGTAAGGGAGCTTGCACCGAAGAGGATTATTACTGGTATGCTTCTCACTTTTGATTTTCTTTTTAACTCCTTCAAATGAAATCATTTCATTATCTTTTGTTCTGTTTTTCTAACTTATGTCATTTGGGAGAAGTTATTAGTTGTGGAGGGGATAGGGACAAAGAGAAAAGACCGATTATGGCCAAAATATCAACAGATAAAAGTGAAGTGACGATTCTTACATCTGATAATCCCAGGAATGAAGATCCATGTAAGTAAAAGAAATACAGTAAAAATCATCATTAGTTGCTGAGAAAAACGAGGCTAATTAATTTTTGTATGTTTAATCAGTGGACATCTTGGATGACATGTTAGCCGGTGCGGGACGGACCATGCCGGATTACTTGAAATATGAAGAAAATGATTACCATCCACCTCTACCAAATGGTCATCAACTTTTTGTGCATAAGAATAGGCGGTGGCTATATGTAATGCCATTGCAATGGGTGAAGAAGGCGATATGATTGTAAGTTTTTCTGAAATTTGGATTTTTTTTTGTAGGAGTTGGTTTGCTTGCTTCTATGTTGTTTTGGAAATACATGGTTTTATGATCCTACAAAGGACCTTCTATAACTGCAGTCCTCGTGACAAAGGAGTTGCACATTACCTGTATATACCACTAGTTCATGATCCTGCTAATTTCATCCACTGTGTTGCAGGTGTTTGCTGGTAAAGGCCATGAAACATATCTAATTCAAGGTGACGAAAAAGAATTTTTCTATGACAGAGGAATGCCGTCATGCATTGAAATATGGTTATTGACTAGGATATGCCAAGCAGGAATAGGCACCAGTAAATCCCATGGCGGTAGGTTATTTATTTTTGTTGCTCCCGTTTATAGGGAATTTAAAGGAGAATTCAATTTGGAATTGTCGACGCGTTTTCCGCCCGGGCGGAGGAAAACTATGTACGACTTGAGGGTTTTCTTTTGAAAATATTTTGAAATGTTTTGAAGTCGTCATCGACCTTTTGAGTTAGGTAGGTCGAATACCTAAAAATACTTTTAAAAGAGTTTTTAAGAAAACATCATTTTAAAAGATAAATCAGTCTGCGTGTAACCAGAGATTCATTCTTTTTGAAATAAAAAAGGGGTTCGAGGATCGATTAAGTGTAGGAAATGATAAACACTCTCACAACGCCCAAAATTGATACCCTATCGATTATAAATTGTCTCTAATAGTGGAAATCTAAGAATTCGAATATAAATTTAAGTTATGATCCTATTATTCTAGATTCAACCATACTATTTTTATTTAATGGAAAATTCAAAGGAGAAATAAAAAATATTCTAATATTTCTAATCAAAGAGAAAATAATCCCTAAAATATTTTAGGACAAATATTTCTATTTCCAATTGAAATAAAAAGAATATTATAGCTTCTCCCAAGAATTCGAGATTAAACAATTTGATTTGACCAATATAAGAAATTAAGGCAATTAATCCAAATTATATTAATCATGCTAGATAATGATAGTTTAAACTAAAATAGTAAAAGTATAAACACAATAAAAATCAAAGGCCCAAAAATAATTATCACACAAATATAAGTGCTTTAATAAAATAAAATCATAAACATAAGGACCACAATGTAAGGTAGCAAAATAAGGCATTCAAATATGATAAAAATATGAAACATGCATATATATATATATATATATATATTCATGGGAGTAAAATAAATTAAACAGAAATTAGAGTTCAATAATTAAAGAACTGAAATTAAATTGATGTATAATAACGACCAAAATATAATAAAACAAAAAAGTAGTAATCAAATCAAAAATAAAAAAGTGACTAAAATAAATAAATTGTAAATATCACATCCACATCATAATAACATAAAAAATAAACTCCTAAAAGTGGCTAAAATGAATAAACATAAAAAAGGGACTAAATTCGAAAATTAATAAAATTAATATACATATTATAAATAAATAACAAAGTTAATGACCAGATTACAAAAGAAATTAAAATATGAGGAGCTTAAAGATGATTTTACCCTGATAGTGACGTAAACGTAAAACATGCTGAAATTGGAGGATCTAGACTGCGGTTTAACCCTGAAACACAAAACAAAAAGAAGCTAGAATCTGGGGACATGGTGGGTGGTTTACTCATTTTCCATACACAAAAAATATTATCCCTTTCACGTAAATTACGCAGAAGCTTGTAAACTTCACAACCTCACTCGGCCACCACTCAACGGTCCCCCACACGCCAGCCACCAGGCCGGTGACCGACCTAAAACCGCGGCGACCTTAACCACGTCCAAAGGAAGCCCTAAAGACGGCTTAAACGGCCGAGAACCTTTCCCGTTATCCCCCTCTCCCATTCTTTCTCTTCACAACGCCGAGGGATGTAAAACCGACCCCCAACGCCGGCCACCAAGACCTTGTGACCCCTCACTCCCTCACGATCATCTTCGACCGGCCGGTGAAGATCTAGACGACATAAACGACCATCACCCCTTGCTCATCACTCACATAACCGAAACCCGAAAACAACCCTCCTACCATAGACCTCTCGGTCGAAACATCCTATCCTTCGCCGACCACCAACAACCGAGTTTCCTAGCCGTGAGAGGGTCTCTCTTTCACGCCGACCACCGCTCAACGGTGGTCACTCCCTCTGCCCTTGAACCCCCACGAAAAACCAAAAGAGAAAGCTAGATAAGAAAGCAGTAAAGGAGAGAAAAAGTTAGAAAAAAATCTCTTTCATTCCTATTTTTGGGGACAAAGCGTGAATGATTTTACATGGGATGGTTGGGGTATTAGTAATCCCAACCACTACAATATTATAATCTTTCTTTTAATAATAAAATAATACAAGTAAAAAATGGTTATTACAGGAATTAAACTATGATTTACAGGCTTTTATATTGTTAATAGAGGCCAAACATTTCTTATTCTGCCGTTTTGCTAGGGAATTAAGTTTGGAATAAAGTTGATTTAATAAAGGCTTTTAATACTATTTAAATTAAGGAACAAATATATAGCAAATAGAGGAATTAGGGGATGTTTACCGTCTTATTTTCATCCTGAAAATAAAATAACAAAGGCAAAGTTTACGTGAATTACAAAGGAGAGAAATTTTTTTTATTGAACCACCTTATGATCAAATCATGGAGATTACACTAGTCACTGAAGTGATCCTTGAAAACATATCAAGTGTTTAAGTTGTCTAAAATTTAAACAAACATATAATACATGCCATAATTAAATTATTTTGGAAAATCCATAATTTTATACTTAGATTGAAATCGAGACTGCGCCTCCGATCTCAGATAATCTAAAAGGAAAAGATAAAAAAAAAAAGAGCTATAAAGCTCAGCCTGTCATCTAAGGCAGACAAGTATCAACAGAAAATCATAAATATATCATACATGACATAGCATAAACATAGTAGTCGGAAAAATAAATGAACACACCTTTTCATCATCGATACACTATTACAAAAGTTTCTTTTAATCTTACATTTTATTACGACTATACAAGATGTGGACTTTACCCTTTGAAGAGGAATATAGAACCTCCGTAAACGACCCCAAGTCAAGAAACGTGAAACAAGATGGTGATCTTATCCTCCGAAAAAGAATCCGAATTAACCCCGAAGAGGAACTTAAAACAGAAAATAGGAAACATGAACATTACATAATATTATAATTAAAATGTGTTAACAGTGTGTCTTCTTTGATGATGTGATGATATATTGGTGTGCGACGGTAAGGATGGTATGCTAGGGACATGATAATATACATTGGCGTGCGACGGTAAGGATGATAGGTTAGGGTGTTTTATCAGTGAGGGATTGTAGATGCTCGTTTTGTCTAGGGATCACATTAAGATTTTGTTTGGGTTTATATATTAGTTATTTAGGCGTATTCATATTATTAATTAGGAGAATACACCATTATGATTATATATGTATAAATAAATATATAATAAACAATTAAATTGAATATATATATAATATAATTTAAAATGCACTAATTAATATTTTATTTTACTGGCCCAAATAATTACAATGAATCCAGTAGAGGCCCAAGAAGCAGTCCAACACAGATAGAGATTTTGGTCATTCCCAGCGCCACCCAACATGCACCATTGGATCTCTTGTTAGATCAACGGTCGGATTATGCTTGAGTTAGGGTTTGTTAACCTTAAGATTATTTTCTACTACGCTGCACGGTGCTAACCGTTGGATCCAGTCAGTGATCAAACGGCTAAACTCCACCCGAAGCCTCCACAAGGGCCAGCTGTCCCGTTCTTGCTCAAACCGTTTCGAATGTACTGCAACAACAAAAACAAAGAAAACAAAAGGGATTCCTTGGCCACGTAGAGATGCCAGTAACGCATGTAACGAAAACAGAAAAGGAATCAATACATAAGGGGGATCCTCTCGGTAAAAAAGAGAGGGGAGCAACATTTGTAAAGGGGGAATAGATTGTAAACAGGGGGCTCCCCCTTCGTTTTTTACAGAGAGCAATACAAAGACTTGGTCATTTTTTTCTTTCCTTTCGAATCACAAAGTATAAAACAACCCATCTTCAAGAGGTATTGAATACAACTATTTTTTTTTCATTTTTTTCGAATCTAAGATATAAGGAGAGAGTGTGAAACCATTTACCTTAGTTTGTTGAGCCATCATCGGTGTTAGGGCATCTGGAATGTCGTTGCCGCCTCCCACCATCCAGACGCCGTTAAGTCACCGAAAGTAAGCATTCTTCTCCTCTGGGATTTTGTCGATAGGTCTTGGGTAGCTTTTGGGGGATCTAGTGGAGAGAGCTAGGTCTAGATATTTGGGGGTTTTCGAAAAAGGTTCGGTTGAGGTTTGTTTAACCCCTCATCGGGGTCGATTACAGGCGGCAGCCACGGTGGCTTCCTTTGCCAGATGGTAGGAAGAAAAGAGAAGAGTTCAGGGGAAGCGAGGCGTCGGTTCGGAGAGTGAAACAACCACCGAAACCCGGTGGGCGGCGGCGATCGCGTGGTTCTTGGGACTGGCGGCTGCATTAGAGGAGTGTTAGGGGGAGAGAAAATGGCCGTGTGAGAAAGAATAAGAAGTAAAGTGGGGGTTAGGGTTTTTTTCTTTTACCCTAAATGTTATATATGAACGCTCCAAGACGGCATCGTTTTGGGGAAGTTCTAGGGTCTTCCGTTCACGTATGGTTTATTGGTTCCACGGGCCATTGTAGTTTGTGTGTTGATTCATTTTCTTCCTTAAATCCAACTTTTCTTTCTTTTTCGAATTTATAATTTTGTCTTTATATTTCACACGCATTTCATTCTAGTCCCCAGTATTACTTTCTTTAATTTATGTTGTTTCAGACATTTGGCCTTTAAGTTTTTGCATGCTTCATTTTAGTCCATATAGCTTTTTTAATTGAATTTTGTACTGATTGTGCTCCTGGCCTATTATATTTATTGATGCATGTTTAGACACAAACGTGTGCCATATATTTACTGGTATTCATACACATATGCTCATGTAATGAGAATTTTAGCTTTGGTTCGCGTGCTGCCTAGGTTATGAGAATTTAGTTTTCTTTATATATTAAGTGGCAATATATATTTTTCATGAATGCGTGTCATATATAGACATTTGCTTTCTGGATCTTATGTATGTATTATGAATAGTGTGCATATATGTATACGTTTAATGGTATGTAACCACATATTTTGCACCTTGTAAAACGAATTTATGATGTGTAATTACATGCATGAACATGCTATATAATTTTTTTAATAATAAGCAATGGTAGTTCATAATGTCTTATTGTCTTTAATTTACATTTACTTGTTTAATGTATAAAATAGCATGAATTTACTTGTTTGTTAAAACATAGGTATATTTGCACGTATACTTCATTCAATATTGTATAATATCTTCACGAGCATAACTCGACCCATATCAAATAATTGGATTAAGTGTAATACCCTTTCATTTTAAAATCGTTATGAGGTGTTTGTCTTAACTTATTAGAGAGCCACTTCCAATGATTTTAAACTGAAAATGTATCCCAACAGTGAACCCAAAGAAAAATGATTCCTCACCTAAAAATTGGGAATGAGATAATAAGAAATATTCGTTCATTTAAATTCTTCGAGAAATATTGTTAGAACTTATCTAAGGTCCGACATCGACATTTTTAAATAATCGAATATTCTTCTTCTTTCTAAAAATGATTGATAATTTTTAATTTAATTTGATTTTGTGCATTTGAATATTACGATGGAACTATAATATATTTTTATTTCGATTGGAGTAAGAATTGATTGCCTCAAAGTATGATGGGTCGTTTCTTCTAGTTAGGAAATAATTAAATATTATTAGGTTTCATTTTAAAATTCATAAAGTGTTATTTTATGGTATCATAGGCCAAATTAAAATTCGAACTTGTAAATTTCAATGCAAAGACAATTAATTAATCGACTAGGTATCGATTTAGGGCACTATGGGGGTGCTAATCATTCCCCACGCGTAATCGACTCCCGAATTCTAATTTTGGTAACGCATACCATAAATTTATCGTTTTAATTAAAATTAATTTTTATTTAAAATGACAAAACATTTTTGGGTGCCCAATCACACCCTAATCAAAGATTGGTGGCGACTCCTCGAACCGTATTTTATTTTATTTAAAGGGAATCCCAAATTTTTCGAAACAAGAGTTTTTAAATCACATTAATTTTTTAATTAAAAAATTAATCATAAAGAGATAATTAAAAAATGTGGTTTGTTTTTAAAATCCCATTTAAAAGAAAAAAATTATTTAGACAGCTTGACGACTCCACTGAGGATTTTTTTAGAGAGTCAGGCAAATAATTGATTAATTAATTGTCTTTGCAAATGAAAATTATAAGTTCGTTCTAATTTGTTTTTTGATCCCTTGTTTATTTTTAAATTTTTTTTGTTTATTTGATTAACTACTAAATAGTTGTACTGACTTGTTTGTTGGTGTTTTCATATTAATTGTGTATTTTAAAAGGAATTTGAGGATTGATTTGAGTGTTGTGTTATTGTGTGTTTTTCGCTTTTCATCACACACCGTACACACGCATTATCATAACATGAGCTAAAACCCCGCTCTGTCTGATTTAAGTATATGCCACCTTGGGCTTTAAATCATATTTCATCGTAAGTGTTTTCCAGTTCTTCGTCTTAATGACTTCTTCAACACTATTGTCTTTATCTTATAGCCCCAAGATGACTACAATATATGAGACCCCTAGAGAAAATGAATAATCACCATATTTAACTCTACATTTTTGTACATTAAATTCCTCTATAAATGATCGACGCAATACCCTCCGAATTGGTCGATCCCTCACTTTGATCAAAGATCTAAACCCTATTTCTTCTAGCACATGAACTTTATTGTGCTCCTTAGGTCTTCAATTATGGAGTTCAGTCTTTTGATGCTACACCTTGTCGACACTTCCTACATTTAAAAAAAAATATATAATGTTAGTGTTCTTATATATCGTTTATCACAGTATTTACAAGTTTAATGATTACCTTCTTTTCATGTGCTTTCCTCCAAGCTTTATATTGTTATCTATCCTTTTTGGACCATGTCACATAGGTTCCTTCTCAGCATCAGTCATCGACTTCCACATCTCCAACACCTCATGTTTCACCTGAAATTAAGCATAAACATTTCTTAATCAATACATTAATGCTAAATAATACTCAATGTCAATTTCATTTTACATACCGAACCGATGTTGTAATTACCAGCTTCCTTCATCCTTTGGAATTCAGTCATACTATCAACATTTAAAATTAGTAATCAATTTAAAGTACTTAAATACTTTAATCCAATTATCATTTCAACAATAATTACACAAATACATTGATACTTACTAGAAGTACATATATCCACCCAGTGGTTGCTTTCGATTTACTTCATTGTTGATACTCTCGGACTCCATTTCAATGTCATCTTCACGAGCAACAATTCCAAGATCCATTAACTTCATTTTTCCTTCATATATCAGTTTTATAAACAGTCAAGCATTAAATTAGCTCAAATCAAATCAAATACAAGTTACATACAATTTATTCAATATACAAGTATCGATAACTAATCTTATAGTAAACCGGTTTCCTTCAAAGGAATGAGAATACTCTTTACTGCAAGTATCTGTACATTTAGGCCTGTAAACGAACCAAACGCACACGAACGGAGGTATGTTCATGTTCGTTCATTTAATAAATAAACGAACATAAAAAACACGAACATAAACGAACAAATTATCGATACAAAATTTCAACAATTCCGGTATATCTACCGGTTTTGTCAAATTGAAACTGGTTTTGTCAAACTTCAACATGTTATATTGTTATGTATCGATACTTCTATGTAAGGCATCGATACCTATCGATAAGGTAAGTTTGCCAGTTGCCAATTTTTTTAAATATTTCTTCATGTTTTCCACCTACAATATTATTATTACTCAACATTTCCGGTAGCGCTAAACTGACTTTTTTAAGTATCTTATTATGTTTCCTGTAACGTCGTATATTAGTCCGTCTTTCTGAGACAACCCCTAACTTCACCCCTATTTTCTTCCACACCTATTTTTGGTTTATTATTTAATATATCTGAACTTGCCGCCCAATCCTTCTTTCCATTTAGGTGGTGTTTGTTTTTGCAGAGGTAAAAGGTCTACAGTTTGCGGACCACATCTGCAGGCATCTGCAGCAGAAGAGGCGGACCAAAAGTCTGCAGTCTGCAAGAAGAAAACTGTTTGTTTTTTAACGTCTGCAGACTGCTAAAATGAACTGAAATATAAATAAACTGATTTTTTAAACTTAAAAGAGTTTTGCAATATTGAGAATTAAATAATTTTAGTTTTACAATACTGAAATTTAAATAATCCATACAACTAAAATAATAAATTATTTAAAATAAATCAATCCATACAACTACAATAATAAATCAATCCATAATTTAAAATAAATCAATCCATACTAATAAATTATTTAAAATAAATCAATCCATATTTTAAAATAAATCAATCCATACTAAAAGATTATTTAAAATAAATCAATCCATACAACTACAATAATAAATCAATCCATATTTTAAAATAAATCAATCTATACTAATAAATTGTTTAAAATAAATCAATCCATACTAATAAATTATTTAAAATAAATCAATCCATATTTTAAAATAAATCAATCCATACAACTACAATCATAAATCAATCCATATTTTAAAATAAATCAATCTATACTAATAAATTATTTAAAATAAATCAATCCATATTTTAAAATAAATCAATCCATATTTTAAAATAAATCAATCCATACTAATAAATTATTTAAAATAAATCAATCCATACAACTACAATAATAACTCAATTCATATTTTAAAATAAATCAATCCATACTAATAAATTATTTAAAATAAATCAATTCATATTTTAAAATAAATTAATCCATGCTAATAAATTATTTAAAATAAATCAATTCATATTTTAAAATAAATCAATCCATACTAATAAATTATTTAAAATAAATTATTTTAAATAAATCAATCCATATTTATAATAAATTATTTTATAATAAGTTATTTTATAATAAATAATTTTATAATAAATAACCTTATTAAATTATTTAAAATTATTTTAATAAATAACCATATTTTATAATTGTTCTTGAAGAGGTTTGAAGACCTTTGAAGACATAAAACCATGTATGCACCAAGAATAGCTCGTGCAAGAATAGCTCGCGCAGACGTTAGAAGAGCTTCTGTCTTCTAAAAAACAAACGGTCTGCGAAGCCTAATGTCTGCGCGTGGTCTGCGCGACGCAGACATAAGAGGTTTGAAGAGGTTGTACAGTGAAAACAAACTAAGCCTTAGTCTTGCATATATCTGTTCCCCCAAAATGTCCTATTCAAATTCAATTTCTAAAGATTTTGACTGGGCTAAATTAGGTTTTTTAAAACCCATATAATATAAATCTTCTAAAGCCCTATTACTAATAGCTATCATATCCTCCATTGAATCTACATGAGAATCATCTCTGACTCGACTATTAACTAATTTTCCTTCAACAAGCTCTCTTATTCCCCTAAATTTAACCCACTTGCCATGACATCAACCCAAAAAGGGCTCAACTTATCCGTTTGACATTCATTCTTCTTCTCTTGTTCCATATTATTAATATTTGCCTTAGGAGTTGTTTTCGGACTTCTTCTTTATTCAGTCCCAATATCATTGAAACTACAACCTAGTAACTCAATTCATATCAAAGTTAATGGCTGTACAAGGTTTTTCATATTGCTAATTCTTGAACCCTCTTTGCTATTTTTGAGGAGTGGCTGCTCCTTGGCTCCACATAAATAAGTTGCCTCTCTATTTTAATTAATTCTCAATTCATCTTCCAACGGTCTTGTTCAGAGAAGTGGCATCGACTGGATTCTTGTTTTATTGTAGGTGTTTCCCTCTATTCTCATTTGGTGGGAAGTTTGAAAAGCTTGATTTCTCTTAGAAAATCACTTTTTTCTACAACTATAGTGTTTTCAATCTCAATGGCTGCACAAGTTATTAGTTTCGATGAAATTTTTAGACCATTGTTATGTAAGTTGATTTTTGATCTAGCTGATGGTTGTATCTATGGTTATAGCTTCTGTTGAATGATGAAGACATTGCTGACGTGTATAGGTAGTTATGCAGTTAGGAAGTTGTTGTATAGCTGTTATGAGTAGTTGATAGAAACCTTAGATTGCTGTGTAATTCTTGTATAAAAGCAATGCTATAGATCAGTAAAGAATATGCCTCTTGATATACATTCTTGAAATGTAATTGCTATTCTAACATGGTATCAATCGCAATAGATTTTGGAGCTTCTGCATCTTTCGTTGCGTAACTCTAGATGATTGCCTTTGGTTCATCACAGTGTTCCTGTGCAACAGGTGTTGTTCGGTAATTTGGATAGTTTAGTGATACTGGTATGATACTTCTGCTTGTATAAGCTTTCTTCTTGCGATTTCTTGATTGTTGTACTGCTGAGTGTTGTTTCTTCGATGTTTACTAACAAAAAGATCAATGTGGTATTGGATGAAACGAATTTCTTGTTATGGAAACAACAAGTTTTACTTACTGTTCGCAACCATCGTCTTGAGCGTCTTCTTACTGGTGGTATGCAATCTCCACCTGAAATGGTTATTGATAAAGATGACAGTCTTCTTCCCAATGAAGCGTATGATGATTTTGTAGCTCAAGATAGTGCGTTGGTGTAACACCCCCAACTCGTACCCGACCCGGATACGAATCTGAGGTGTCACATTGACTTTTTAAAACATTTACTTCTACAAAATAATGAACAATTTTAAACTTTCACCAAATACAACTGAATAATTTACATAAATTATCTCAAAATAGTTTATAAAACTTATTAGCGCATAAACAATTTAAAACTTTAGTTACATGCCAACACTATTTAATATAAGAAAGAGAACATACTATAAAATTTCTTCTGATCTGATCTCGGATAAAGCTATGTTGTCTCAGATGTCTATCCTTGCTCTTCCAACTTCTTTGATCCTACGTGTGAAACAATCACACGCTAAGTCTTTGACTTAGTGAGGCATATAAAGCATATAATAGAAAGCATAAAACTTTTCATATAACAAAATGCATACATGCACATATGTCATCATAATCAACATCAATATAATTATCATGATCTCTATCATTCTCAACATCAAATCATTATCATGTAATACATTTCACTCAGTAATATACACAGTATCACATATAATATTGTAATATATTTTATAACAAAATATATATCACATACAATGTATTTATGTTATCTCTTTAATAGTCAATGTATTAGCCCATGTATACTTTTGAGAAATAAAGATATGTGAGTGCATTGAAGTTGTGCACATATGCTGTCACCACAGCTCGTATAAGATCCTACTAAGGGCATGTAAAATTATCCCGAAGGATCTCGTATATGTCCCGAAGGTCCACTCCTTAAAAATCATATATGTATTCCAAAGGACCAAATATATGTCCCGAAGAACCACATATATGTTCCAAAGGATTACATATATATCCCAAAGGACCACATAGAACTCTATACTCTTGTATGTCCCGAAGGACTTCTTGTATGTCCTGGAGGACTACTCCTTAAGAATCACATATATATTCCAAATAACCAAATATGTGTCCTGAAGAATCGCATGTATGTTCCAAAGGATTACATATATATCCCGAAGGACCACATAAAACCCTTGACTCTTGGCATGCCAATTATACCCTAAGCTCTCATATCACATACTATGGGCTTTACCATTTATTTCTGTTCACATCACTTGTATCATTCTTGTATGATCTCGTAGATCATTGTGTAACATTCTTGAATGATCTCATAGATCCTTGTATAACATTCTTGTCATATAACCCATATCACATAGGTTTATATCATGTAACATATATCACATGTGCATGTAATCACATAGATCGTATCATATAGCTTATATCATTTCTCATGTGTTCATGTAAACACGTATGTCATATCTTGTTTATATATTCATCACATAGCACATAGAATAACATATAAACTTATACATGTAATCATGTAGATCATGTCAAATATAATAACATATGAAACATATACCCATTTTCATGTACTCATGCACACATAAGAGTCACATCAATCACAAATCAAATAACATTTTAGGAGTCACTTCTTACCATAGTAACTCCGTCATTGTCTCATCACAAGCCAATTTTTTGATAACATAAATACAATTAAATTACACTCACCTTGACACTTTATATATCCAAAAGATGTTCCTCAATATAATCCAACAATCCTTTTATACTTGACTTGTCTTAGTCACAATCAATCACAATCTGTACAAATCACAATCTCATAATGATATATAATGTTAGTATGTACTAACATAAACACATCCCCAAAACAAAATCCATCATACTTGAAACTCATTTTCTATCAAAATACTTAACACTTAATAATTCCTTTTATATTGGCACCAACTTTTCCAATTTACACAAATGTTCATTCACCATTTTATCACTTAAATTTTAAATACCATAATTTGAGTACTGAAATTATTACCAACCAAGTACTTTTACAAAGGTACAATTATATTTAAGCACCCAACTATATGAATGTTGCATTTAAATCACCAATCTTTCAAACTTCCAAAATGGTCATATTTCCCATCTAAATGCTCATTTCAATCCTAAAACAACAATTTACAACATAGTACATCAAGTATTAGACAATTATACACCATTCATAACTTTTCAAAATTACCAAATTGGTCCCCTAAATTTTTCAAAAAGTATATAATGGTCCCCAAGATTTCTAAGGCTTGTAGAATATTTTCTACATCACTCCAGACCTTATATGATTTTTCCATAATTTTTCCATAATTTTCTCACTCAATACATCATGTCTGAATTTTCAAAGAATAATTTCTAGAAAGACTGAACATGCTTTAACCATAATCAAGCTTGAAAATGATCCTATCATGAACACAAACCCTTAAATTTGGATCTTTGAAATCCAGCAAGATTGGAAAGAAATATTGGTACCAAATGATAGCGTTTTTTCGCGTTGACCACTTTCCTATTTCACGACATAACTCGAATTCCAAAGAATTGGCTCAAAAATTGAAAACAAATGTTTTCTTACCTTTGGGAGAACTCGCGTCTTTTCTGCTGGAAGATGAAGAAATTCATATGATATTTCTTCATCTTTCTTTATTAATATGAAAAAAATTCATTAAATGTTAAATTACCACTTTACCCTTGAAATCAAATATCTATACTACCTTACCCTTAATGAACTTGATATTTACATTAATACCAAGCCACAAAAACCTTATCATCTTCCAAAGTCAAAGTTGACAAAATATTTTCCACTTTACCATTTTGCCCTTGAAATTTCCAAAACTTATAAGTCTGTCACTTTAATCCAATAGTCCAAATTAAACATGGAATTAAACCATTAATATTATTTTCCAATATTTTAAAAATGAAAATAAATATTTATTTTCTTGCTTTCGTGACCAATTTGTAACTTTTTAAATTACCATTTTGGTCCTTGAACTTTTCAAAGTTTATACTTTGGTCACCAAACTTTACAATTTTAATTTGGTCACTCATTAAATCCATTTAGAAATAAATTCTTTTGGGAAAATTACCTAACTCCTTAAACTTTTCCAACTTTGCTAAATTACACCAAAGTTTCAAAATATTACAATTTGGTCACTAACATGATTCTTGGGATGTTACAAATCTCTCCCCTTAAGAAAATTCGTCCTCGAATTTTCACTGCACAAAGAGCCGAGGGTATTGTTTACGCATATCCTCTTCACGCCCCATGTTGCTTCTTCAACTTAACTGTTTCACTTCATATGTTAAGATTTGCACCGGTTCTTCCTCATAGGTCAAGTCATTTTGAACTTCTATCTCTTTTGGTGCAACAATATGAGAAGGATCAGATCTATATCTTCAAAGCATCGAAACGTGGAAAACATTATGAATCTTTTCTTTTCTATGGTGGCAAACTAATTGATATGCCACTGGTCCCACTCTTTTAAAAACCTCATAAGGTCCAATAAACGGGGACTAAGTTTTCCTTTCCGACCAAAACATAGCACTTTATTCCAAGGAGAAACTTTCAGGAATACTTTATCTCCGACTTGAAATTCAATTTCTTTTCTTTTTAGATCAGCATACGATTTCTGTCTATCGGAGGCCACTTTGAGATTATGTTGAATCTCCCGAACTTTCTCTTCTACATCTTGAATCAAATCCAGACCACAACACTCCGATCTTTGAGTTCATACAAGTTTAATGGAGTACGACATTTCCTTCCGTATAAAGCCTTATATGGAGCCATCCTAATACGGACTGATAGCTATTGTTGTAAGAGAATTCTGCAAGTGGCAAATGTTTCTCCCAAGATCCTTTGAACTCAATTACACATGCTCTCAGCATATCTTCCAAAATTTGAATAGTTCTCTCAGACTGTCCATCTGCTGAGGATAAAAGACTGTACTGAAATTCAATCGAGTTCCTAGTGCTCCATGTAAAGATTTCCAAAATCTCGATGTAAATCGAGAATCTCTGTCAGAAACTATCGAAATAGGCACACCATGCAATCAAACAATCTCTCTAATATACAATTCAACATACTTTTCCATAGAAAAATTAGCTCGAACAGTAATGAAATGTGTTGACTTGGTCAATCGATCAATTATCACCCAATTCGAATCTCTTTTATTCAGAATTAGAGGTAACCCCATCACAAAGTCCATCGTCACATTCCCATTTCCACTGAGGAATAGAGATTGGTTGCAACAATCCTAAAGGAACGTGATGTTCAGCTTTAAACTTGCTGACACGTCAAACATTTAGACACAAATTTTGTAATGTCTCTTTCATTCCCGGCCACCAATACTGACTCTTAAGATCTATATACGTCTTGTTCCCACCTAGATGCATAGTCATCGGACTACAATGGGCTTCCATTAACAAATACTTTTTCAATTCCTCATCCTCAGGAATCATAAGTCTCCATTTACAATACGAATTTCCATATGGCTTAACCTTAAAATCTTTACTTTCTTTACTATTTACTTGCTCCATTTTCTTCAAACACTTTTCATCTTTGCCCTGCAACTCTTTGTTTTGATCCAAAAACATGGACCTAATCTTTAATTCTGCATATAGAGCTCCATCTCCCTTCAATGACAATTTTGCATCTAAAGCTCGTAAAACTGCAAATGTTTTTTTGACTTAAAGCATCAGCTACCACGTTTGTTTTTCCAGGGTGGAAATCAATTATCACATCATAGTCTTTTAGAAATTTTACCCATATCCTTTGTCTTAAGTTCAACTATTTCTGATTCATCAAACTTCAAGCTCTTATGATCGGTATATAAATAGCAACGTTCACCATATAAGTAGTGACGCCAAATCTTCAAGGCAAACACTACTGCAGCCAACTCTAGATCGTATATTGGATAGTTCTTTTCATGAGGTTTCAATTGTCTCAAAGAATAAGCCACCACCTTGCCCTCTTACATCAACACACATCCCAAATCCTTATGAGACGCGTCGCTATAAACCATATAGTTCTTGCCAGATTCAGGTTAACCAATACTGGAGCTTCTGTCAAAATTTTCTTCAACGTTTCAAAACTTCTTGACATTCAAGAGTCCAAACAAATGATACATCTTTCCTTAGATCTACATACGTCTTGTTCCCACCTAGCATAGTCATCGGACTACAATGGCTTCCATTAACAAATAATTTTCAATTCCTCATCCTCAGGAATCATAAGTCTCCCTTTACAATACGAATTTCCATATGGCTTAACCTTAAAATCTTTACTTTCTTTACTATTTACTTGCTCCATTTTCTTCAAACACTTTTCATCTTTGCCCTGCAACTCTTTGTTTTGATCCAAAAACATGGACCTAATCTTTAATTCTGCATATAGAGCTCCATCTCCCTTCAATGACAATTTTGCATCTAAAGCTCGTAAAACTGCAAATGTTTTTTTGACTTAAAGCATCAGCCACCACGTTTGTTTTTCCAGGGTGGAAATCAATTATCACATCATAGTCTTTTAGAAATTTTACCCATATCCTTTGTCTTAAGTTCAACTCTTTCTGATTCATCAAATACTTCAAGCTCTTATGATCGGTATATAAATAGCAACGTTCACCATATAAGTAGTGACGCCAAATCTTCAAGGCAAACACTACTGCAGCCAACTCTAGATCGTATATTGGATATTTCTTTTCATGAGGTTTCAATTGTCTCAAAGAATAAGCCACCACCTTGCCCTCTTACATCAACACACATCCCAAATCCTTATGAGACGCGTCGCTATAAACCATATAGTTCTTGCCAGATTCAGGTTAAACCAATACTGGAGCTTCTGTCAAAATTTCTTCAACGTTTCAAACTTTCTTGACATTCAAGAGTCCAAACAAATGATACATCTTTCCTTATCAACTCAGTCAAAGGCAAAGCTATCATCGAAAAGTTATTAACAAACCTTTGATAATAACCCGCAAGACCCAGAAAACTCCGCACTTCAGACACATTATTTGGAATTTCCTATTCTAAAATGGCTTTTATCTTTTAGGGATCGAATCGAATTCCCTCTGTAGAAATCACATGCCCAAGAAATGCTACTTTATTTAACCAAAACTCACATTTAGACAATTTGACATATAGCTTCTTATCTTTTAGAGTTTGCAAACCTACCCTCAAATATGCACTATGTTCTTCATTGGATTTTGAATACACCAATATATCATCAATGAAAACGACTATGAACTGATCCAAATAGGGTTGAAATATTCTATTCATCAGATCCATAAACGCAACAGGTGCATTCGTTACCCCAAACGACATAACAACGAACTCATAATGACCATACTTGTTCTAAAAGCCATTTTTGGGATATCTTTTTCCTGAACCTTCAATTGATGATAACCAGAGCGCAAATCGATCTTGGAAAAGACCGAAGCTCCCTTTAACTGATCAAACAAATCATCAATTCTAGGGAGGGGATACTTGTTCTTGATAGTCACCTTATTGAGTTGCCTATAATCAATGCAGAGACGCATGGAACCATCTTTCTTCTTAACAAATAACACTGGAGCTCCCCAGGGTGATACACTTGGTCTAATAAATCCTTTATCCAACAATTCCTGTAACTGAATCTTTAACTCCTGCAACACTTTTGGAGCCATTCTGTATGGTGCCATTGCAATGGGCACTGTTCCATGCATTATCTCAATCTGAAATTTCACCTCTCTATCTGGAGGTAGACCTGGAAACTCTACAGGAAAACATCTGGAACTCTCTACTATGGAAATTTCTTCAATCTCTTTCTCATTGGTTCTAATATCCACACATTAGCAATGAAATCCTGACATCCCTGTAACAATAACTTCTTTGCTGACATAACTGATATTATGTTTACCAATATATTCCATCTTTCACTGAACACTATAACTTCCACTCCGTCAAGACTGATTAATGTTACCCTCTTCAATCTACAATCAACATTAGCATAATAACGATATAGCCAGTCCATTCCCAATATCACTTCAAATTCGTCAAAGGGTAATTCCATTAGATTAGCAGGGAATTCAATTCCTTGAATCTTTATGAGACACCTTAACACACCCGATTTACCCGAGCACTATGCCCTAAAGGGTTAGTCACTATCACCTCATTGCTTGTCGCTTCTAATTGGATTCCCAAATCTTTCACTAACTTGCTACTAATATATGAATAAGTGAAACCTAGATCAATCAATACCAAAACACATTTATCATACAATTGGAAAGTACCTGTAATTATCTCCAGATCATTACGTTAATCGCTTGTCTTTATGTTGTACACTCGAGCAGTTGAGCGTACTTCCTGTTGGGTGGAGGACTCAGACTGATTTCTTCCTCTTTGAGATACTGAAGCAAGTCATTTCGCCTGTGCAGACTCTCCAGGCTTCAATGGACAATCTCGGATAAAATGTCTAGTGTCCCCACATCGAAAACAAGTTCTGGAGCTTAATCGACATACTCATGTATGGCTCTTTCCATAAAGCTAGCACTGTCTTGACTGACCCTGATTCGATCTATTAATACTAGACCCTACAGATTGAGTCTGCCCAACTCCCCTGATTTGGTACTCTAGCAAATGATGCAGCTGACTTTGACCTTGCCTGATATCGAAAACCAGAATCTCTACCCCTTTCTTAACAAAGCACCAACTCTCTTAGACATCTGAGCTTTCTGCTCTCCAAACCTCTCATTCCGAGCTCTCTCTAGAGCTTTAGCACAATTGACTACCTCTTGAAACGATGATAGGTTCAACATGATCAACATTTCTTTTAGCATTGGACGCAAGCCCTCAACAAACCATTCACAAGTATCATTTTTCGTTGGAATAAACTCAGCAACAAAATGACTCAACTTATTAAACTCACACTCATATTCATATACGATGCGATTCAACTACTTCAGACTCATAAACGCTTGCTTCATTTACCTTATAAACTGATCTCCAATATACTTATGCTTAAACTCTTCTAAAAATAAGGACCATGTCACTTGATCACTGGTCATCCTTAATGTGATATTTGTCCACCAGATTCTTGCTTGTCTACAAAGCAAGGAGACCACTCCATCTAACTTCTCCACATCAGAACAGTGGAGTCCATCTAACAGAATCTTCACATCATTGAGCCAAAGGCCCGCAGTAATAGGATCTTCCTCGGCTTCACATTTGAATTCAGGAGCTCCTAGTCCTTTCAATTCTTTCGCAATATTTATTCTTTGAGTTGAGGAAACATGAGGTTGAAAACGCGTCAGGACAGCGTCCAACGTCCTAAAGAACATATCTTGGTCTTTTACAACCACTCCTGGAGTTGCCTATTCTTCAACTTGCCTGGCCATGGTTGGTGAATTGCTACTTCCCTCATGTCTATCATCTCTCACTTCACTTCGGTAACTCTCATGATCATACATCTAATAAGACATAACCATATGACTCTATTAGAAGCATCATACTTATTACTCTTATCAGATCAGAAGTTTTCATCATTTTTTTTTCTGTTGGCATGTAAACTTTTTAAAACATTTTGACTTCAATTTATACCTAGAATCAGCTAAACCTTAGCTCTGATACCATTAAATGTAACACCCCCAACCCGTACCCGACCCGGATACGAATTCGAGATGTCACATTGACTTTTTAAAACATTTACTTGTACAAAATAGTGAATAATTTTAAACTGTCACCAAATACAACTGAATAATTTACATAAATTATCTCAAAGCGTTTTATAAAACTTATTAGCACATAAATGGTTAAAGCTTAGTTACATGCCAACATTATTTAATATAAAAAAGATAACCTACTATAAAATTCTTCTGATCTGATCTCGAATAAAGCTATGCTCTCTCAGATGTCTATCCTTGCTCTTGCCAGTTCTTTGATCCTACGTGTGAAACAATCACACGCTAAGTCTTAGACTTATTGAGGCATAAAAAACATATAATAGAAACCATAAAACATTTCATATAACAAAATGCATACATGCACATATGTCATCATAATCAACATCAATATCATTATCATGATCTCTATCATTATCATTATCAACATCAATATCATTATCATGTAATACATTTCACTCATCAATATACACAGTATCACATATAAATCTTGTAATATATTTCATATAACAAAGCATATACGTTATATACAGTGTATTTATGTTATATCTTTAATAGTCAATATATTAGCCCATGTATACTTTTGAGAACTAAAGATATGTGAGTGAATTGAAGTTGTGCACATATGCTGTCACCACAGCTCATATAAGGTCCCACTAGGGGCATGTAAAATTATCCCGAAGGATCTCTGTAATACCCCAAAAATTTAGATAATGACCAAAATGTAAATTTTGAAAGTTTGATGGTCAAAGTTAAAACTTGGGAAAAGTTTAGGGAATAAGTGATAAATTTCCTAAAAGATTTTATTCCATAAATATATGGTTTACTCTTGAGATTAGAGTTTTATGGAAATCACATTTATGGATTTGGAATTTTAGTAAAGAAAAATTAGAAAGGGTTAAAGCCGATAAGGAATCGGAGTTTCGAATTGAATTGGAATGTTATAAAAATTTGAAGGATGTTATAAAATGGTTGGAAATATTATTGTAATATTTTAGATCAGAGAAAGTTGGTCTGGAAATGTGCAAATTTTCAGATTTAACCGAAACAGTGGAATTTAGTGACTAAAACGCAAGTTTTGAAAATTTAGGGCATTTTCGTAGGTCAAAGTCAAATTAAATTATATTTGACTTTGTAATATCAGATGGTTTATGGTGATTTTGGAGATTCATTAAGGGTGATTTGGTCTTATCCCAATTAAATGAATTTTATATTCATTTAAAGTGAGATATTATGTTAATTAAGATGAAATGCACTCAAAATGTCATCTAAATTTGCTTTCTTCTTCTTCAAACCAGACGTGGGTTTCTTCAAAGGGTGAGAAATCTTCAACTCATTTTTTCAAGCAATTTCTTTAGGATTATGAGTATGATAAAAATAGAAAATGGTTATTTGCGAAAAACGCTATCATTTGATATCAATATTGCATGATAATCTTGCTTGATTCAAATATCCCCAAATCTGGAAATTTGGGTTTATACTATGGTTGTTAACTTGATGATGATTATTGATGATTTTGAGGTTGTAAGAATTGATGAAGAACATAAGGATGAGGTTAAAGAAAAACAGTGTAGATTTTGGGAATTACAGTAGGTTCGAAAATTCACCAGAAAATATATAAATATAATTTGGAGGTTATTTTTATATATTGTGTTCACATATGAATCTAGTTTCGTTTAAAAGAAACGGGGATTAATTTCAAGTTGTATACAAATAGATATGAATTGTTAACTGAGGAAAGGTCAGAAAAGTCGGACAGCAGAATTCTGTAACAAAACAGATTCTGTTGGTGAACTTTGAAAATTCACCATAAATTGTATAGAATGAATTAGAATGATTTATTTATATGGATAGATTCGTATTCGATTCTAGTTTTCAATGGAAAAAACGGAATTAAATTCCAGTGTGTGTATCAATACAGTTTAATGATTCTTTAAAGGTAGTACGAGTTGTCTGAATTCTGGGAAATTGATGGGTTATTGTGTAAGTGTTATATAATTGATGTACTATGCTGGAATTGTTGTTTGAGAATTGAAATGAGTGTTAAATGTGAAATTGATTATTTTGGGAAGATTGAAATGATTGGTGATTTAAGTACAACAATTGCATAGTTGGGATACGCAAATGTATTTATGCTTTTGTAAAAGCATTGAATGGAAATAATTTCAATGTTGGAATTATTGGTATTAAGAATTTAAGTGGTAAAATGGTGAAGGACCATTTTGAGTAAATTGGAAAGTGGGTTCCAATGTTAAAGGAATTAATAAGCACTGAATTATTGGTGGAAATGAGTTTGAAGTATGCTATGGAATTATTTTGGGATATGGTTATGTTAGTACACTACTAACATATGTATTGTTATAAATTTGTGATTTATACAGATCATGGTTGATTTGCAATTGAAGCAAGTCAAGTATAAAAAGGGTATACTGTGGACATTAGTGAGGCTCATATATTTTGAAAGACATAAAGTGTCAAGGTGAGTGCAATACATGCATGAAATTATACATGGATGTTCTATACATCATAAGGAAGGCTTGCGATAAGTCGACCTTGTTTATATCGACATGATTTTATATTATTTTTATAAATTGACATTGAGATGTCAGAGTATGAAATTAAAATGCATTGATAATGAATGAAAATGTGATATTTTACCATGAATGTTTTCGGGTATGAACTGCCCAATGTTAAATTTGATAATATACTTTGCCATGGATGGATCGAATAAATAGACTTTATGCCCAAGTAAGTCATTGAGGGACAGGGTATAGTTGGCATGCCATAGAGTATAGCAGCTGCAGGTTTATAATACACTTCGGTGTATATGGTGGGCACGACCTTATGTGTAATACACTTCGGTGTATATGGTGGGCACGACCTTATGTGTAGCACTACGGTGCAAATATTACTCGAATACCCAGGGTCCTCAGGGTTGTATATTGGGCTATAGGCTATGGTTTATGGTTTATTGCTTAATAAATGGTAAGCATACAAATAAGCTTATGAGCTTTTAGAATAATGGCAAGTATATGGGTAAAATAAGCTTACGAGCTTATGGGATAATTGGTAAGGGATTTTATATTATTTTGATCATGGTAAAATGATTTTATGGAAACTCAATTTTTGACATTGAAAATGATGCATGAATTGTATTGCACTGTTAAATGTTTTAATTGCCTCACTAAGTTTATACTTAGCGTGTGATGATTTTTCACGCGTAGGTAAAAAGCAAAGAATAAGAATAAAGAGTTCAGAATGACATCAAGCATCGAGAGGTATATTTCAATATCAGTAAGACATCCTATTGTGAAATTTGATTTTAGATAGTGGCATGTAATTTGAAAATGTTCAATTTATTTGTTTAATTAATTTTGGAAATTTTTATAGTGATGAAAGGTGAATTTTTATGAATTTATATGTAAATTTTCGGAAGTTACTGTAGCATGAACAATAAGCTTAAATAAAAGTCGAATCGGATGAGGATCCAGAGGAGATTTCTGAATCTAGTGATGATTCTGAGGTTCTCCAGGTAAGCTTAAATAAGTGAGAAATATTTAAGCTAGGCAATAAATAGTTAAAAGCATTGTTGATTTGAGCAAGAGGAAATACATAAGCGGTAATATGATTTCCGCTAAATGTTTAAAGAAAGTTGAATTATTAGTAAATCAAATGGTTATGAGTTGGTTTGAAAATGGATATCAAGTCCATAAAATTGGATAGAGTTACCTTGTGAAGGTAAATAAGTGAAAATGGATTGTCTAACTTTCCATGCTACAATGAATTATTGTTTAGATTGAGATGGATTCTCAAGAAATTTAAAAGTGTCAAGTTCGTAATGATAAGAAAAGGAGTAAATTTGTTTACTAGTGTGATTTTAGCATTAATTGCTATGAAGTTATTGCTACAAATTTATCAAGTTTTCTTATTGAATGATGTGAGCAATGAAATTTTCATTTGAGATGGAAAATGTTGTAAATGTTCAAGAATAATTCCTATGGATCTGGATAAGTTATACATATTTCCTTAATATGAAATAAGGAATTCCAAAGTAGAGATATTCAATTCTACTTGATATTGAGTGATATTATTGTGGAAGACCTATGGGTCATGGTCATGGTCACGGTCATGACACAAGGGTTAGAAGGACCAATAGTAAATGTCTGATAAAGATTCAGAAGCTTATGTTATTGATGAATCTGATGGGATTATCATTAACGAGTTTTAGACCATTTTGATCATAAGTTGGTGGTCTCTGTAATAAGGTTGGGTTAATGGTTGCAAGAAGTGAAAAAAAATGCAGAGAAATTAAAAATTTTAATGATTGATGAAAAAGTGAAATCATCAATAAGTGATATCAACAATGGTTACGATTAAGATGATGTAAAAAGGATGCATAGCTTTTCTAGCTAAAGTAATAGATACTCAAGTATCTGAAGTAAGATCAAATGATATTTCCATAACTTGGGAATTTCCACAAGTCTTTTTAGATTTATTATTATGGGTTACCTCCAGATTGAGAGGTAGAATTCAATATTGATGGTTATCAAGACATTAATCTTGTATCTATGGGTTCATATCGAATGATTTCGATTGAACTAAGAGAATAAAGAACTAATGCAAGAATTGATAGATGAAGGATGCATTAGACTGAATATTTTATACCTTGGGGTAAACAGGTATTGGTTATAAAAAAATGGATATATGCAACTATGCATAGATTATTGAAAAGATTATTGATAGTTAAACAAAGTAACTATCAGAAACAAATATCCTACTTTGAGGATTGATGACTTGTTTTATCAGCTTAAAAGGAGCAATAATGTTTCTAAAATTGATATTCGAATGGGATATCACCAGTTAAAGATTAAAGAGGAAGATGTTCCAAAGATAGTTTTCAAGAAACAGTATAGACACTACGAGTTCGTAGTAAAGCCGTTTGGTTTGAAAAAGGCTCAGGTAGCATTCATAGACTTGATGAATCAAGTATTTCAATTTTACTTGGATTAATTTGAGGTGGTTGTATTGATGACATTCGAGTATACTCGAATACGAAGATAGAGCATGATGTTCATATTGTATTGTGCTCGAGATAATTAAGAGTAAAAAGGTTTTATGCCAAAATGTCAAAGTGTGAGTTTTGGCTATCAGAAGTTGCTCTTCTTGGTTATTATCGAAGGTTTGTGAAAAACTTTTCGATGGTTGCTTCTCCTCCTTTTATCATGCTCTTGAGAAAGGATGTTTCATTTGCTTAGACTGAGAAATGTCAAGAGAGTTTTACAGTTTTAAAGAATATTTTAACAAAAGCACCAGTGTTGGTACAACTGGAATTAAACAAAAAGTATGTGGTGTATAGTGATACATCTCATAATGAGGAATTGAAGAAATATATTCTTTTTGAAACAAATTATAGTTCATTGACTATGCTTTCAGGTGGGAAAAATGTATCAGGATGTAAAGAGTCATTTTGGTGGCCACGTATGAAAAGAAATATTATTGAGTTTGTTGCTACATATTTGGCATGTCAACAAGTAAAATCTGAGAATCAAGTGCTTTCGAAATTGTTGAAACTGATTTCTATTCCAGAGTGGAAAATAGTAAAGAGTCATTATGGATTTGGTTACAGGGTTACCTTGGACATCAAATAAAAAGGATTCCATTTGGGTAATAGTGACTGGTTAATTAAATCGGCACATTTTATTCCGATGTGAATGGACTATGCATTGGATAAATATACAGAGTTGTATATCAAGGAGATAGATCGATTACAAGGAATACAAGTATCCATTATATCCAACAGAGATCCAAAGTTCACTTTAAGACTTTGGAAATATTTGCATAAAGTTTTGGGTACTTGATTGAATTTCAGTACGAATTTTATCCACAGACGGATGGTAAGTCAGAAAGTTCTATTCAGATATTAAAAGATATGCTGAGAGCATGTGTGATTGATTCTAAGGAATCATGGGAAAATAAAAGTAATTATTTTTAGTAGAATTTTTCTACAATGACATTATTAAATTAAGCATCAAGATAACTCCGTGTGAAGTTTTATATGGGAGAAAATACCAAACACCAATGAATGGGTTCGAGTTAAAAGATCATAATCTTGTTCGCTCAGATTTATTGAATTAAGTTGAAGATAAAGTAAAGATAATCTCAAAATGATATTGGATCGACAAAAGTCTTATGTATACTTGAATTGAAAAAAAAAAGATTGAATTTTCATGAAGGTGATAAAGTTTTTCTTAAAGTATCACCTTGGAAAAAGATGTTGCGCCTAAAATGCAAAGAAAAAAAAAACTAAGTCTAAGATTCATTGGAATTTATGAGATATTAAAAAGAGTTGGACTGTTGGATTATCAGTTAACATTAACTCTGGAGGTAATTGGGAACCAGAGTTGGACAAAGTATACAATATTTTTCATGTGTTGATGCTTAGAGAGTATCGATTGGATATTTCATATGTTATTTCATCAGAGGAAATTAAGATACAAACGGATTTGACTTATAAAGAAGAACCAGTTCGAATATTAGCTCGAGAAATCAAAGAACTACGTAACAAGATGATTTCTCTAGTTAAAGTGATTCAGAAAAATCATAATGTAGAGGACGTTACTTGGGATAGAGAGGATGATATGAAAATATGTAGATATTTTTAAATCAGATTGAAGAATTTGATTAAACAAGTTCAAAATATAATGATGTGCATGATCTTTACAAAATTCTCAAAGTAAAGAGGGAAAAAAAATTGAAATTCAAGAAGTTGACAAAAGGAGGTTTTTGTATGAGACGAGATTATGTTTTACTAGTTCGTACAACCCTAAACTAGGGTTATGAATCTATAATAGAAAGTGAAATCCTCATAAAAGAGAAGTTATGGTTTTCATAGAAAGTTTAAAATTTGAGGACGAATTTTCTTAAGGAGGGGAGAATTGTAATACCCCAAAAATTTAGATAATTACCAAAATGTAAATTTTGAAAGTTTGATGGTCAAAGTTAAAACTTGGGAAAGTTTAGGGAATTAAGTGATAAATTTCCTAAAAAGATTTTTATTCCATAAATATATGGTTTACTCTTGAGATTAGAGTTTTTATGGAAATCACATTTATGGATTTGGAATTTTAGTAAAGAAAAATTAGAAAGGGTTAAAGCCGATAAGGAATCGGAATTTCGAATCGAATTGGAATGTTATAAAAATTTGAAGGATGTTATAAAATGGTTGGAAATATTATTGTAATATTTTAGATCAGAGAAAGTTGGTCTGGAAATGTGCAAATTTTCAGATTTAACCGAAACAGTGGAATTTAGTGACTAAAACGCAAGTTTTGAAAATTTTAGGGCATTTTCGTAGGTCAAAGTCAAATTAAATTATATTTGACTTTGTAATATCAGATGGTTTATGGTGATTTTGGAGATTCATTAAGGGTGATTTGGTCTTATCCCAATTAAATGAATTTTATATTCATTTAAAGTGAGATATTATGTTAATTAAGATGAAATGCACTCAAAATGTCATCTAAATTTGCTTTCTTCTTCTTCAAACCAGACGTGGGTTTCTTCAAAGGGTGAGAAATCTTCAACTCATTTTTTCAAGCAATTTCTTTAGGATTATGAGTATGATAAAAATAGAAAATGATTATTTGCGAAAAACGCTATCATTTGATATCAATATTGCATGATAATCTTGCTTGATTCAAATATCCCCAAATCTGGAAATTTGGGTTTATACTATGGTTGTTAACTTGATGATGATTATTGATGATTTTGAGGTTGTAAGAATTGATGAAGAACATAACGATGAGGTTAAAGAAAAACAGTGTAGATTTTGGGAATTACAGTAGGTTCTAAAATTCACCAGAAAATATATAAAAATAATTTGGAGGTTATTTTTATATATTGTGTTCACATATGAATCTAGTTTCGTTTAAAAGAAACGGGATCAATTTCAAGTTGTATACAAATAGATATGAATTGTTAACTGAGGAAAGTTCAGAAAAGTCGGACAGCAGAATTCTGTAACAAAACAGATTCTGTTGGTGAACTTTGAAAATTCACCATAAATTGTATAGAATGAATTAGAATGCTTTATTTATATGGATAGATTCGTATTCGAGTCTAGTTTTCAATGAAAAAAACGGAATTAAATTCCAGTGTGTGTATCAATACAGTTTAATGATTCTTTAAAGGTAGTACGAGTTGTCTGAATTCTGGGAAATTGATGGGTTATTGTGTAAGTGTTATATAATTGATGTACTATGCTGGAATTGTTGTTTGAGAATTGAAATGAGTGTTAAATGTGAAATTGATTATTTTGGGAAGATTGAAATGATTGGTGATTTAAGTACAACAATTGCATAGTTGGGATACGCAAATGTATTTATGCTTTTGTAAAAGCATTTGAATGAAAATAATTTCAATGTTGGAATTATTGGTATTAAGAATTTAAGTGGTAAAATGGTGAAGGACCATTTTGAGTAAATTGGAAAAGTGGGTTCCAATGTTAAAGGAATTAATAAGTACTGAATTATTTGGTGGAAATGAGTTTGAAGTATGCTATGGAATTATTTTGGGATATGGTTATGTAGTACAATACTAACATATGTATTGTTATAAATTTGTGATTTATACAGATCATGGTTGATTTGCAGTTGAAGCAAGTCAAGTATAAAAAGGGTATATTGTGGACAATAGTGAGGCTCATATATTTTGAAAGACATAAAGTGTCAAGGTGAGTGCAATACATGCATGAAATTATACATGGATGTTCTATACATCATAAGGAAGACTTGCGATAAGTCGACCTTGTTTATATCGGCATGATTTTATATTATTTTTATAAATTGACATTGAGATGTCAGAGTATGAAATTAAAATGCATTGATCATGAATGAAAAATGTGATATTTTACCATGAATGTTTTCGGGTATGAACTGCCCAATGTTAAATTTGATAATATACTTTGCCATGGATGGATCGAATAAAATAGACTATATGCCCAAGTAAGTCATTGAGAGACAGGGTATAGTTGGCATGCCATAGAGTATAGCAGCTGCAGGTTTATAATACACTTCGGTGTATATGGTGGACACGACCTTATGTGTAATACACTTCGGTGTATATGGTGGGTACGACCTTATGTGTAATACACTTCGGTGTATATGGTGGGCACGGCCTTATGTGTAATACACTTCGGTGTATATGGTGGGCACGACCTTATGTGTAGCACTACGGTGCAAATATTACTCGAATACCCAGGGTCCTCAGGGTTGTATATTGGGCTATAGGCTATGGTTTATGGTTTATTGCTTAATAAATGGTAAGCATACAAATAAGCTTATGAGCTTTTTGGAATAATGGCAAGTATATGGGTAAAATAAGCTTACGAGCTTATGGGATAAATGGTAAGGGATTTTATATTATTTTGATCATGGTAAAATGATTTTATGGAAACTCAATTTTTGACATTGATAATGATGCATGAATTGTATTGCACTGTTAAATGTTTTAATTGCCTCACTAAGTTTATACTTAGCGTGTGATGATTTTTCACGCGTAGGTAAAAAGCAAAGAATAAGAATAAAGAGTTCAGAATGACATCAAGCATCGAGAGGTATATTTCAATATCAGTAAGACATCCTATTGTGAAATTTGATTTTAGATAGTGGCATGTAATTTGAAAATGTTCAATTTATTTGTTTAATTAATTTTGGAAATTTTTATAGTGATGAAAGGTGAATTTTTATGAATTTATATGTAAATTTTCGGAAGTTACTGTTCACTGTTCACTATTCGGGTACTATTCACTATTCATAATTAAAAATATTTTGAATTAAATTGGTTACAACGAAACGTAATTTTTATGATATGATAATTTTATAATATCATTTAATATTTTAAGAAAATAAATTTTAAATTGCTTTCGAATCGTAAAATGGTTTTTAGAAATACGAGTGACATCCGTAATCTGTATATGTATAAATATACGGGTTACGGGTATTACAATCTCGTATATGTCCCGAAGGACCACTCCTTAAGAATCACATATATATTTCAAAGGATCAAATATGTGACCCGAAGAACCACATATATGTTCCAAAGGATTACATATATATCCCGAAGGACCATATAGAACTCTGTACTCTTTTATGTCCCGAAGGACTTCTTGTATGTCCAGAGGACCACTCCTTAAGAATCACATATATATTCCAAATGACCAACTATGTGTCCCGAAGAATCGCATGTATGTTCCAAAGGATTACATATATATATCCCGAAGAACCACATAGAACCCTCGACTATTGGCATGCCAATTATACTCTAAGCTCTCATATCACATACTATGGGCTTCACCATTTATTTCTGTTCACATCACTTGTATCATTCTCGTATGATCTAATAGATCATTGTGTAACATACTTATATGATCTCATAGATCCTTGTATAACAATATTGTCATATAACCCATATCACATAGGTTCATTTCATGTAACATATATCACATGTGTATGTAATCACATAGATCGTATCATATAGCTTATATCATTTCTCATGTGTTCATGTAAACAAGTATGTCATATCTTGTTCATATATTCATCACATAGCACATAGAATAACATATAAACTTATACATGTATTCATGTAGATCATGTCACATATAATAACATAGGATACATATACCCATTTTCATGTACTCATGCATATATAAGAGTCACATCAATCATAAATCAAATAACATTTTAGGAGTCATTTCTTACCATAGTAACTCTGTCACTAGCTCATCACAAGCCAATGTTTGTTCGATAACATAAATACAATTAAATTTGCACTCACCTTGACACTTTATATATCCAAAAGATGTTCCTCACTATAATCCACAACAATCCTTTTATACTTGACTTGTCTTAGTCAGAAATCAATCACAATCTGCACATTTCATAATTTCATAACGATATATATATATATATGTTAGTATTGTACTAACACAAAAATATCCCAAAAAAAAAAATCCATAATATACTTGAAACTCATTTTCTATCAAAATACTTAACACTTAATAATTTCTTTTAATATTGGCACCAACTTTTCCAATTTACAAAAAATGACCATTCGTCATTTTATCTCTTAAATTTTAAATACCAAAAATTCCAATACTGAAATTATTACCAACCTAGTACTTTTATAAAGGTACAATTATATTTAAGCACCCCAACTATGTGAATGTTACACTTAAATCACCAATCTTTTCAAACTTCCAAAATGGTCATATTTCCCATCTAAATGCTCATTTCAATCCCAAAACAACAATTTCTAGCATAGTACATTAACTATTAGACAATTATACAACCATTTACAACTTTTCTAAAAATATTGAATTGGTCCCCTAACTTTAAAAAATTATAGAATGGTCCCTAAATTTTATAAGACTTGTAGAATACTTCCTACATAATTTCCAGACCTTATATAATTTTTCCATAATTTTTCTCACTCAAATACATCATGTCTGAATTTTCAAAGAATAATTTCTAGAAAGATTGAACATGTTTTAACCATTAATCAAGCTTGAAAATGAATCTAAAATCTCTAAATCATCAAGATTTATCATCAATTTCATGAATAACTCTTACATTTGAGATCTTTGAAATCCAACAAAATCAGAAAGAAATATTGGTACCAAATGACAACATTTTTCGCGTAGATCACTTTCCTATTTCACGACATAACTCGAATTCCAAAAGAATTGGCTCAAAAATTGAAAACAAAATGTTTTCTTACCTTTGGGAGAACTCACGTCTTTGCTACTGGAAGATGAAGAAATTCATATGATATTTCTTCTTCTTTCATAATTAATAATGAATAAAAAATTCATTAAATGTTAAATTAACACTTTACCCTTTAAATCAAAATATCTATACTAACTTACCCTTAATGAACTTGATAATTACATTAATACCAAGCCACAACAACCTTATCATCTTCCAAAGTCAAAGATGAACAAAATATTTTTCCATTTTGCCCTTGAAATTTCGAAAACTTACAATTTTGTCACTTTAATCCAACAGTCCAAATTAAACATGGAATTAAACCATTAAATATTATTTTTCAACATTTTAAAAATATGAAAATAATATATTTATTTTCTTATTTTCGTGACCAATTTGTAACTTTTTAAAATTACCATTTTTAGTCCCTAAACTTTTCAAAGTTTATATTTTGGTCACCAAACTTTACAAATTTATAATTTGATCACTCATTAAATCTATTTATGGAATAAAATTCTTTTTTGGGAAAATTACCACTTAATTCCTTGAACTTTTCCAACTTTTTCTAAATTACACACAAAGTTTCAAAATCTTACAATTTGGTCCCTAACTTGATTCTTGGGATGTTACAGTTGGCGTCGTGGTTACTTTCTACTATTAGTCCACATCTTTTGTCTCAATTTGTTAGTGCTGAGACAACAACATCTATCTGGGCTATGGTGTTGCAATACTTTGCCACTCGATCTTCGACCTCGGTGATGAGCTTGCGTTATAAACTTCAGTTTCTCAAGAAGGGAGAAGATATTATGCGTGTGTACATTGCCAAGGTTAAAGAAGTTTGTGATGCCTTGGCTTCATGTAGAAGTTTGATTCCTCTGGTAGGGCATATTACTAGTATTTTGAAGGGTTTACTGCGTGAGTGTCAGCCTTTTATGGCTGTTATTACATCAAGTGATGACATGTTGCCTTTGGATAAGGTATGCACCATGCTTATAGATGTAGAAACACAGATTACTGGGTTTGCTGCTCAAGAAGAAATTGTAGTGGCTACAACTCACCTTACTCATGGATCTGGTCCTGGTGACTTCTCTAAATGTTCATATTCAAACTATGATAAATATCGTATGTCAACTGCTTGGTAAGGTGGCAGGTCTGGTGGTTGAGCAGGTCGAGGAAGTGGCCGGCCATGTATTCAGTGTCAATTGTGTGGCAAGCTTGGCACTTAGTTGATCGCTGTTGGCATTGCTATGATGAAGATTTCCAGATTGCTAGTGGCCTTCAGTCGTGATATGTTGAAGAATCTACTCAAGCCAACACAACTGCATATGATAAGTGCAGTTGCATGTGTTGTTCGAAGGGTTCTCGACTTCATGCTTCGACTGGTGCAGATTCTTCAATGTCTGAGTAGGATCAATGGGTTGTTGACTCTAGTGATGTGCATCATGTCACTCCTGATGCTGATATTATAACCCACTGTACTGGTCGTAGTGGTCCAGGTAAGCTGGTTGTGGGTGATGGTGTTTCATTAGCTGTTGATTTGGTTGGTAATACGACCATGCAGTTTTCTTCTAGAATGTTGTTAGTCAATGATTTGCTTCATGTGCCTGGTATAACTCAGAATTTACTTTCTGTATCCAAGTTTGCTAGGGACATCAACGTGATATTTGAGTTCCATGCTTAAGGTTGCTATGTTCATGATGTTGTTACTAGAGAGATGCTTTTTCAAGGACGTATGCAAGAAGGACTTTATGTGTTTCCTAATAATACTACTTCAAGTGTTTGTAAAAAAAACCTGTGTAAATTCTGTTGTGGCTAATGATGTTTACAATATTTGGCATAGAAGGCTATGTCATGCAACATATGATACAGTTGCTACTGTATGTCAAATTCTTGATGTACGTATTACTAAAGATGTAAATAAAATTTGTGAGGCTTGTTGCATTGGTAAAAACCATAAACTGCCTTTCTTCCACTCTAATTTTGTCTATACTGAACCCTTTCAACTCGTTTATACTGATATATGGGGGCTATCTTATGTAGCTTCTAATGGATTTTACTATTATTTGTCATTTGTTGATGCCTAATCGAGGCATACTTGGGTTTATTTTTTGAAAGCCAAGTCACAGACAGTGAATACATTTAAGTTGTTTCTGCATATGGTTTCTACTCAGTTTTATTGTCTATAAAGGCTGTGCAAAGTGATTGGGGTGGGGAGTATCGCAACCTCTCGTCTGTTTTGTTGACAATGTTGCTTTGCCCTCACATGTCTGAGCAGAATAGTGTAGTAGAAAGGAATCATCGACACATCATTGAACTTGCTTGGTATTGCTAGCTCAGGATGCTATGCCTTTACGTTATTGGTATTATGCGACTGTTACTATAGTGTTTCTCGTTAATAGACTTCCTACCAGGGTCTTGAATGGACTATCACCTCACAAGAAGTTGTGGGGGAAGAAACTAGAGTATGAGTTCATGAAGGTCTTTGAGTGCAAGTGTTTTCCTCACTTGAGAATGTTTCAGCAGCACAAACATGATTTTCGGTCTCAACTATGTACCTTTTTAGGTTACAACCCTCAACACAAAGGATATATGTGCCTAGCAACCAATGACAAGAAATATGTTTCTAGATATGTAATTTTTGATGAGTTTGCTTTTCCATTTGTAGGGATTTTTAGTTCAAGTAAGGCTACTGTGCCTTGTAAACAGAAATCTACAACAATTAAACTTATAACCGTATGCGACAGTTTCAAACCGGTAGGACATGTGTAGTACAAGAGATTTGTTATACTGGTGAAATGGACCAGGCCACTTTGGTTGAGGGTGTTGCTCATCTGAAAGCAAAAATTCAATAAGAGATAGTTGATGTAAATACATATAGTGTTGATGGAGGTTCGGGTGATATGGGTCAGACCACTATAGATATGGGTGATACTTCTCTAGGAGCTGCAGTTCAACAAGAACAAGGTGGTGCAACTTCCGTCAATGCAGCTGAGGATGATGATCTAGTGGGTCGAGTGCAGCCTGTGGCTGTGTCTGATTTCTTTCACAATGTTGCTCCTCCAGTACAAATCACTGCTACATGGGGTGGTAGTGACGAATGTTGTTGAGTTGACATTTGATGATGACAAGAAGTAAATGTTGTATATTTAAGCCTAAGTTGTATTTGGCTAGCTATGATGATATGGAACCTGTGAATGTATATGAGGCACTTCAGCCTTCTCATTGGAGAGTTGCAGTGCACGTAGAATTTGAAGCTTTACGAAAGAATGGTACATGGATTCTTTTGAAGCTTCCTGAAGGGCGGTCAGTGGTTGGATGTAAATGGCTTTTTAAGTTGAAAAAGAACCCTGATGGCTCGATCAACAGATATAAAGCTAGATTGGTAGCTAAAGGGTTCTCGTAAGTGCCGGGAAATGATTTTCGTGAGACATTTAGGACTTTTGTTAACTTTGCAACATTGAATGTTGTTCTTTCATTGGCTGTAACGAATGGTTGACAACTGCGACAGGTGTACATGAATAATTCATTTTTGCATGGTGATATTCATGATGAGGTTTTCATGCAACAACCACATGGGTTCGAACAAGTAGCTGCTGATGGTAGTCCTTTGGTGCGTAAGTTACAGAAGGTGTTGTATGGTTTACGTCAATCCCCTCAAAACTGGCATGACAAACTTAAAAGTTTTCTAGTTAGAATTGGTTTTAAAGAATCTTCAGCAAACACATCCTTGTTTGTTCGTTGGGCAGATGGTCAGTGTGTTTATATACTTGTATATGTTGATGACATAGTGTTGACTGGGGATTCCAAAGTGTAGATTGAGGAAGTAGTGAGGTTGCTTGGGAGTGAGTTTGCCTTAACAGACCTTGGTGATCCATATTATTTTTTGGGCATAGAAGTTAAGCGTTATGGAAGTTCATTGATTCTTAGCCAACATAAGTTTATTTTAGAGCTATTAATGAAGACTACGATGAGTACTGCCAATTCTACCTCTACACCTATGATTATATCCGCTAAGTTGAATCAAGGTGCATGATTGTTACTTCAGAATGCACAAAGTATCGAAGTATTGTAGGTGCATTATTATATGCATGTCATACTCGTCCAGACATTGCATTTAGCGTTAATAAGGTTGCTCAGTAAATGCATGCTCCAAGGCAAGAACATCTTGTTGCTATTAAAAGGATCTTGAAGAACTTGGTAGGGACGATTAATCATGGTTTGGTCATAGCACCTGCAGTGGCAGGATTCAATGTTATAGCATTTGCTGATGCTGATTGGGCTGCAAACACTGATGATCGCAAGTCTATTTCTGGTAATTGTGTGTTTGTAGGTGATAATCTAGTTATGTGGAATTTTAAGAAGCAAAAGTCAGTTTCTAGATCCACTATAGAGGCTGAGTACAGGAGTGTTGCTGACGTTACTACTGAAACACCATGGGTGAGTGGTCTTTTGTCTGATTTGGGTGTTGCAAGGCAGAAAGTACCAATTGTTTGGTGTGATAACAGCAGTGCTGTTGCCATGACAGCTAATCATGTCTATCATGCAAAGAGTAAGCATGTAGAGCTTGATGTTCACTTTGTTCGTGAGAAGGTTGCATTGAAACAAGTGGTGGTGAATTATGTGCCAGGTAGCCATCAAGTTGCTGATGGTTTCAAAAAACCTCTGGCTACAACTCAGTTTGAAGTGTTTAAAGCCAGAGTGAATGTTCAGTCTTTTCTCGGGGAGAAAGAAAAAGTAGAGAGAATTTTGAATGATAAAGACATTGCTGACGTGTATAGGTAGTTATGCAGTTAGGAAGTTGTATATCTGTTATTAGTAGTTGATAGAAGCCTTAGATTGCTGTGTAATTCTTGTATAAAAACAATGCTATAGACCAGTAAATAATATGCCTCTTGATATACATTCTTGAAATGTAATTGTTATTCTAACAACTTCTAATGGTTAATGGATACTTGTCTTGCTTTTCGGAGCTGATTAAAAAAGTTCTCTAGACACTCCTTTTCCTTTTCCGTTGTCCTGATTGAACCTCGGCTAAATTGACATATGAGGGGTTTTAACCCCAATTACATTTTAAAAAATGATTACACAATGCACAATTTAAAAGTATCATGCCGATAAATATAGAAATCCTAAAATAAAAAAATTATAAAAAAAATAAAATAGTCATGAAAGTGAATCAGGCTAAAACGAAAAGATCAAATAAAAGGGTAAGGAAATCATAGTAAAAAGAAAACAAGTTGTTGCATTAATCCACTTTTGTTAATGTGTTTATTTCATTATTCAACAAATCAATATGATTTTAGCATTATTATTGATAAGATATAGTGACATCCTACACCATTTTGTATAAATTAACAACAGTAAGTACAAATGAAGTCATCAACTCCAGAACATTTTCCTTTAGCTCCATCCCCAAACTTATTAGCACAATCTTGCATGCAAAGGTCGACATAGCAATGTGTTCCACCCGAACTTATATTTACATGACATGATTTTCCAGCTACTTATTTTCCTATATGAATTCAAATTTCATCAATGTTAAATGCATATTATGCATTTTAACAGAAATAAAAAAAGTTTAATATTACGAAAAACATAAAATTTCATGTCAGAGATGTAAACTTTTACGAAAGTATATAAAAAAAATTAGAGAAAATAGAATTACTATAATTTTAGGGAATACATAATTATAATATTAATAAAAAATATAAATAAAATATCTAAACTGTAAGTGAAAATTTAAAAAAAAATTACAAAAAAGTACGAACACTCTCAATATCTACTCAATTCATTCTTGGTCGTAATGCTATCCCTTTTTTGCATAGTGTATATAATAAACATATAACCAAAATCTCTTAATAAAATATATATTTTTAAAAAAAGGATACATTGTATGTAGATTGAATGTTAGAAGCTAATAAAAAAAGAAAATAAATTGATTTTTTTACCTGCAGAAAAAAAGATGAACCAACATGGAAATGACGTAGACGGGAAACTCTTCATCTTTTCTTTCTTTTCCTTTTATCTTTGGCTTTATTAAAAATGGTACCTCAACATGCAAATTCTCTTGAATTTATAAGTGGCTAAGTGGACAAGTTATGGAGAATTAATCTTTAAATATTCTAAATTTTTTTATTTGTTTTCTTTTTCGCATGAAAGATTGTTTTCATATTATTATTATCATATACGAGAAATTGCAAGAGATTTCAAAAGTGTCGTTAATTTTTTCCTCACTAAATAAAGATTATTTACAACTTTTTCATTAATTTAAGAGTTGGTTATATTAAATATCTTCAAATTATGGCTCATTTTAAATTAATTGTAACAAACAAAATTTGGTTGAGAAGTTTAATCTAAAGTAATCAGATTTTAGGGAATAATCATTGTATATACTTAGGACTCATTTGAAAGAAATCCAAAGTTTGGAGGATTAAGTTATACTTTTATAAAATTTGGAGCCACATTTGTGAATCTCAGTTTTTTTGGACTACATTCTAGTTTACCCAATTTTATTTGAAACATAAACCCTTCCTGTCCCTACTCTTGCTACCGTTTATCAAAATTGAAATGAATTTAGTTAATTTTAGGTTTCATTTATTTTAATTACTTTCGTTTGTAGGGCATTTAAAGGATAATTAAATTTGGAATTAAACTATGATTTATTTGAGGATTTCATATTGTTAATAGAGACCAAACATTTCTTATTCTGCAGTTTGCTAGGGAATTAAGTGTGGAATAAAGTTAATTTAATAGAACGAATGGGGTGGTTTCAAGTGGTAAGTAGTTGATATCGCTTAAGCATATCTTGAGTTCAAGTCATTGTGTATGTCGAAAATCACATTTTAGAGAAGATATAAATAGAAAATATAATGAAAATATATAATATATATATGAAAACTTAAAATTTACAAAGAGTACGAACAATTTCAGTATCCACTCAATTCATTCTTGGTCGTAATGACATCCTTTTTTTGCATATAATAAACATATAACCATCAAATATATATGGAAGACGTGTGGTTGAGAGTAGTGACCTTATTCGTAGATAGCTTACCACCAAAGTTGCATTGGAAGGGACTATGACAGGTATTCAGAAGGCAAGGCAAAGTTATTAGGGTGTTCATTGCAAGTAACAGAGAAAAAGGGGTAAGAGGTTTGCCTTTGTACGTACTGGTAGTAGGGATAAAGCACTGAGAATGATTGGAAGGCTTAGTAGCCTGAAGATCAATAATGGTAGAATATCGTTGGAGTGTGCGAAGCACGTTAAAAGACCTATAGCTGGGAACAAGCAGGCCACCGAGGAGAAGTGGGTACCGAAGAAGGTTGGGCCTACATCGCTTGCTAGGGAAAATGGGGAATCTTCTGATCAAAGTTGCCTGAGATGAGAAGGATAATTGGTTATGCTGAAGATGAAGATGTTTAGAAGTTGAGGAAGTGTCTAGCTGGGCAATGTCCTCTGTGTACAGTGTAAGAAGTATAGGGTTGAGATTACAAGTTTGGGATTTAGGGGAGATAAGACCTCCAGTGGTCGTACTTGTTGGAAAAATCGTTAATATGATAATAATATAGAGAATACAATAATGATAAATAATTATTCAAATATCATTATAAAATTAAAGGTAATCAACGAGTTTATCATGTCTTAGAATTGTTAGAAATATAACAATATGATACTATAATCATACCTGAGAAGATAAAACAAATAAGATTAAACTTATTAAGAAAATAAAATAAAATTAATAGAAAAAAACTCTTTTCTTGATTAATCTTTTGATCAGAAACAGTTGAGGCATATCGCTATACAATTTTTTTAATACATATTTTCGGTCACTCCTTGGATGCTCGAGATCGTTGGTCGTCTGTCTCTCAAGATACAACAACTAGATGATCAACTATAGTAGCACAACAATAAAGATCATGAGAACTATCCTTGCCTTCGACTATCATCGAAAAACTAAGGAGAGAAAATATTTTTCATAAAAGTAAAAGTTCTTGAATTCTTAATGTAAAAACTTGTTCTAAAATTGTGATTAATCTAGCATGTTAACTCAATATTTATCGGAGATTTTAAAGAGATTTACTTCAATTATATATCTTTTAATCTTCAAATTTAAACAAATAATAATATCTTTTAATTTGAAATATTCAAAAGATATAAACTCCTTTACTATTTAAACTTAAATAAATATTATTTTAATTTAAAATATTCAAAATATAATTGTGTTTAATTTTCAAAGTTAAATAGATATTTTAATTTAACATATTAAAAAAATAATTATCCTACAAATGTTTAAATTAAAAATATTTTACAATATTCAAAAGAAACATGAATCAATCAATAAAATTCACTATTTTTCCAACCGTACTTGGAGATCTTTGCGGAAATTAAACCATGGTCAGTGTCTCTAAATCAAGTGGAAAGGGCTACCTGGTTAGAGTTTTCTAGAGTTCCTCATCACTGTTGGAATGACATTACGTTGAAGAGGTTGGTTGCCTTATGGGGAAGATTTGAAGCGTTTGGAGAGAACATTGATCACAAGTTGGATTGCGAGAAGATCACAATTCTTGTATCGACAAATCAGAGGTTGTGGATCAATGAGGTAGTAGAGGTGATGGTTGGTAACATCAAGTATGAAGTCGGGGTTGTAGAACTTGGTTTCGAGGATAGCTTGGTTTCACTCGAAAGCTGTTGAAGCCCCGAGGTCGGTGTTGTCGAAGGAGGTTAAGGAGAACGGAAGGGCTCTGATTGCGACTCATCAAACAAGCATTCCGATGAAACAACGCAGGTATTGTTTTCAGAAAAGTTTAGGGGTAAAAGTTTGTCGAAGGAGAAAGAAGCTGCAATTAATGAAACATGTATTGGGGATGATTCAAATGAAGCAATCAATGCTATATCTATTGAAAAGGAAAACAGTGTTCTCGATGAGCAGGTTGTGTCGGGGAACAATTGGTAGTTAGGAGTGGAAGAGTTTCAGGGGAGTGGGATGCGTGTAGAGCAAGATGATGATGATTCAGGGCATGGGCTATATGGTAACCGGATTGAGTTGGTAGATAAGGGTATGGACTTGCAGAAATTTCAACGAAAAATTCTTAACACTGAAATGGTAGACTCGGAAAACACGATTGTTGAGGCAGCTACATCAATGATCTTAGAGGAAGTTAGAAACATGGGGCTTCAGGTGCTTGAGGGTATCACCAGGTTCGCTTCTAAAGCCCATGCAGAAAAAAGCCTCCGTTGGGTTGAGCTGGTGGATAAAGCAGATAGCAATATCAAAGCTGTGTGGACACTAATTTTTGTCCACAGTATATATATATATATATTATATTTTTAATACATTTCTCTTTTTACAACCCAATCACCCACCTACTCCATCCATTTCACTACTCTCCATTTTTTCCACTACCTCCACTAACCCAAAAACAAACCCCATTTTATTTTTGCTTTTTAAGGGGGCTTTTAATATTTAAAGAGGGGGTTCTCATCATTTCAGGGGACGGGAGGAACAAATGGGAGGTTATTAGTCTTGGGTATTTCTATCCTTCTGTTGTTTTGTTTTTCTAGGTATTGAAAGAAGCTGTGCAGAAATTAGCAATTTTCTAGAGTGGATTTCGGCGTTGAAACGTGGACCAAAAATGTAGTTTTTCTTATTGTTAAGTCTACTGGAGGATTGAGAAAGATTGTATAGAAGACTTAGTGTTTATTGTTTGAACAAGAATGGAGCTCATAATCCGTTTTGGTTCAAGAACTATACACAGATTTGATTTTAAGCTTCGGTTTTCCGCCATTATATACAAGACGGTTCGGCTCTGGCCATGGTTTCCCTAGCTTTCTTTCTTCTCATTTCAGCCATTGATATCTTCTCTGCCATATCGTCCATGAAGCCGCTGCTTCTCGAAATCTCAGAGCCAGCTTCGATTGAGGGAGGCTTCACTTTCACAAAGGCATCTCCTCCCCAGATTATGGAGGCTGAAACTTTGGTTTTCTTCAAATGGCATTGGAAAGTTGTTGGAAATGCTTTCGTCGAGCAGTATTACCGCATTCTCTACAACTCTCCAGATTTGGCTCATAGATTCTATCATGATTCAAGTGTGATTAGCTGGCTGGATTCCAACGGTGTGATGGCATCAGTTACAACGTTATTGCCTCTAGATGTTTGTTTCTTTGGCTGGTTCTCAGGTTTTCCGCCCTTCATTTTAGAGTTCATTTTGAATCTATAGCATGTTATAAGTTCCCATAATCTGTTTGGTTCTGTATGCAGTGTACTTTTGCATCAATAAATGATCTTTCATTGGCTATTGTTGGGTTAAGGGTGATGTAATATAGTAGAACCTCGCTAAATGATCTCAGTTAATTGATAAAATTTCACAATCCCAACTTAGAACAGTGTATTAATCACCATTTTAAGAGGTTTGGTATTTATTCGAGCACCTTCGAAACGGTTTAGCCTTTTTATTATTATTATTTTATTTTTTCCTTTGATTTTATTATTTTATTTTGTTTTATTATTGGATTTATTTAATATTTATTTATTGTTATCTAATATTTTTGATATTTTTAGAAGAATTCTAACCAATCAATCAAAGGTAATTAATTCGAATCGAATGTTTTAAATTTGAATTTAAATTTCTAATTTACGCAATTAAAGACAATCGATAAATTAATTGGTACCGAAAGGACGGTTCAAGGGTGCCCGTAACCGACTCTCGAACTAGACACATTTCTGGTAAAAAACAGATCAGGTAAGATGTTGTCCGATCAACCTAAAATTATTTTTAAATTATCAGTGACGACTCTAATCAATATTTCAAGTCGTAACCCAATTCCGAACCAATGTTCACGACAAATATCAATGCTGAAGACAAAGAATCTCTTCATTCTAGTTTCGAGGAAGAACTTGATGGTAGAGACCTTTTCCGTGAAATACAAGCATCAGCCAGAGCTAGAAAAAGGAGAAAAAATACAAGTCAATGCTCGAGATCCAGAATAAATTCCTTTCGGTTATAGAGTGAAAAAGGAGAAATTGAGCTATTAAGAAGTGCAAATCGAAAAGGGAAAATGAAAAAGTGTAGAGATCGACGTTCAATCTTTATTAGACTCCGCTGTATCTAATAAAAGAAAAAATTTAATTCGAGAGGCCAAGAGAACATTGAATCTAGGGAAGATTAGAAGAAATCCACATTTAAGCAGAAGGTTGCAGGCTGAAGATATACTCATTTGGGTAAGTCGTGACTTTTCGGTGTGTGTGTTGGTTGGGGTTAATTTGTGCTTCATAGGTGTTTGTCAAAATGTTTTTGATAATGTGGAATGTAAGATTTTGAAGGATCAGTGGCAAGAGATCTGCTTAGGTCGTGAAGGATTGATTTATGTTTATTTCAAGAGATTATGCTTGTGTTGATCTCGGAAACAATAATTAAAATATTACGGGTGGGAGTTTTGTACTTGAGTTTGGTTTTTTTTCTCTTTCTTCTTCATGGTTGAGGGTAGTTTGGTTGGATCTTATCATTTTGGGCATAGCCACTCTCAGTCTCAAAATGTTCTCCTGACATGTTTGACGCGACTAATGGTTGTGTGGTCTGTAGTGTTGTTTAGAGTGCAAGAACTATTACGAGAAGAAACCAAATGCTTCAAGGTGAACTCGCCTATAGAGTTCTAAATTTCAGTTCGATTGCGGAAGAGGATTGGGGGTGTTTTAGGGTCTGGTTGTATAATGTGGGTTCCTCAAAACTTAGTGTTGAATCTCAGGTTTAGGTGGTTGTCACTATTTGTTCGCTCTTTTTAGAATTAGTAGGGTGATGAATCTTATCGTAGAATTTTAGCTGTTGGAGGTTTTAATGGAAGAGTTTGATTAATTGGATGAATCGTATAATACGGATGCTAAAAATGTTAAAGGTTCATTAGGGAATTCTTTTGAAGTTTCGTTATGGTTTTGGTTATCTTGGTCTTAACGAATCTAAGTATTGAAAATGCCCTTATGTTGTTGCAGCAGAGCACTTTTCATGCTCTGTACGTGACGATGCGTAGAGATGGTTGAAGTCTTGGCGAAAGATTGTAGCACGATATTTCATTTTTATAGTGCTAAAACAATGCATAAGTTTTGCACGTGTTAAAGTGGGGTTCTTATTTGTACAAGTTTTGGGGGCATGTGCTTAAGGTGGTGATGCTGTAATTGCTCAATGAGTCTGTGGTCAGGATGCTTTATGCCCAATTGTTTTTTCTTTCTCTGAATTAGAATGGAGGGTCTTGATATCCTGATGTTTAATGCTTTTGTTCTGTGAGAGACTTCAATCACCATGAAGATGGTGGATCATTTTGTACGTTGTTTTCCCCCCCTCTTCTCTTGTGCAAAAGAGGATGATGGTAAAGTTGTTACTGCTTTCATTGGAAGGTGCCGTGCTCTTCCAGGATCAATGGGCTCTTAAGTGTATGTGATTTTCTCATGTAGCTTGACAGAAGCAGCGCTCTTTGCCGTTCGGTTGGGTCTTCTTCTTCAAGATTTGAGCCCCTTTTCTCCTAGTATATTCGTTTAGATCTTGGTGATGGGTTTAGTTAAAACATGGTGGTAAGTGGTCTTATTTTGTGTAGGTTGAGTGTGACTTTGCTATATGTTGAATTTCTTTTTAATCGTTACTCAGTCTTTTTAGTTAATGTTTTGTCTCGGTAGCGGGGCTTTGAGTTGTAGGTTTTACCTAGTTGTGTTGTATTCTTTTTCCTTCATATATGTTTAGAGAGATTTTTAACGAAACACACAATTTAGGTTTTGATATTGTATAATTAAATTCTTAATAAAATAATATTTGCCCAGAAAAAAATATAACCAAAATCTTTCAATAATATATATATATATATATATTAAAAGAGGATATCTTATATGTAGGTAGAAGGCTAGAAGCTAATAATAGAAGAAAATAAATTGATTTTTTTACCTACAGAAAAAAGAATAACCAACATGAAAATGACGTATTTACTATAAACAAAATAAATTTTATATAAGAGATGTAATCTTTTACGAAAGTATATAAAATATTAAAAACTGTAATTACTATAGTTTCAAGGAAAACAAAATTACATAATCAATAAATAATACAAAGAAAATATGTAAACTATATGAAAATTTAAAATTTAAAAAAGTACTAGCACTCTCAGTATCCAATCTATTCATTCTTGGTCGTATTGCTACTTCCTTTTTTGCATAGTGTATAGAATAAATATATAACCAAAATCTTTCAATATATATATATAATATAAAAAGAGGATACCTTATATGTAGGTAGATGGCTAGAAGATGATAATAACAAAAGAAAATAAATTAATTTTTTTTACCTGCAGAAAAAAAAAGAAGAACTATCATGAAAATAGTGTGGACTCATAAACTCTTTTAAAAGTAATCTCAAATAATTACATTTTAAAATGAACTTTTTAAAAATATTTTTTACAGCACTTTTTAAATCAATTTTCAAAAGTAATACTAAATTGGATAGCGACCTTTAGTACTAGTTAAATTAAGGAACAAATATATCAGATGAAGGAATTAGGGGGACTGTTAGCTGTCTTATTTTCATCATAAAAAAACAAAGGCAAAGTTTGCTGCGTGAATTAGGAAGCAGAGAAAAAAAACCTTTGAACCTCCGCTCAACGGTTAGTCATCACCGTGGTTCAAGCAACCTACCAACGTTTGCAAGGCATCAATCAGAGAGGGGTTGGAGTTTAGGTGAAATTTGATGGCATGGTGTTTCTTTATTTTATCACGTTGATAATGCATAAACTATGCTGGTACTTTTGGAGTTCTTCAATGCTACACTTTTGATGGCATGTGAGATAGAATGGAAGGTGTCGAGACGGTTCACCCGACGAAAATAAGTGTTGTTGTTTTTTAAATGTCATCTCGAAAAAGTAAGTGTGTTTCTTCTAGCATAAGATAAAACATAAATTTGAGGAGTCGCCACCAATTATTTATGGAGGTGTGATTGGTCACCAAAATGCTTGGTTATTTTAATAAAATTTATAAAAAATATTATTAAAATAACACAAAAGGGTCTGCTTACCAGAAAATGAGTTCGGGAGTCGGTTACGTGTGGGGAATGATTAGCACCCTACAACGCCCAAAATTGATACCTTGGTTTATTAATTAATGTCTTTGCAGTAAAAATTTATAAATTTGAATTTAATTTAATTTAATTTATAATCCCTTCAATAAATATCAAGGGTATTATTTTACACCAATAAATCATTTAAAATAAATTCCTAATAAGTTAATAAAATATTTTATAATTTATTGTATAAAATAAAATAACCCAAACACACATAATAAATTTAATGATTAAATCAATAAAATATCAAAATTATAGGTTACTATTAATAAATACTTAATATGCAAAGTACTATAATACTAAATAATTCTAAAAATAATATTTAAAATTATTATTTTAAAACTAAAGGATTAAAATTGTAAAATATCAAAATTAAAAATCCTAATTCTAAATATCATGAAATCTAGGTATTATTTGTGTAATTTATTCCTAATTACTATTAGGATTAAAATATAAATTATTAAAATAATATGGACTAAATTTGATATTTATCCTAAATATATATAAAATATATGAGTAGTGACTAAAATAAAAATAAATAAAATACGAAGACAAAATTAAAAGATATAGAAACATGATTTCGGTGGCTATAATAGAAGATTACAGAATACAGGGACCACGTACATAATTTATCAATCCTGAAATTACACAGACACTCCTTCCCCAAAATGACGTAGTTTTGAGGATAGTATAAATAGGCCTTAAATGGTCATTTTCCCTTATTTTTCTTCATTTTCCTCTTTTGCTTCTCTCTCTAAGGAGAGAAAAGCTCTCCCTTCTCTCTAAATTCCCTCATCGGAGGGAAAGTCGGTCACCGGCCAGCCACCGCCCGACCCTATTCCGACAACCACCAATTACTATTTCAATCACTATTCCGGTCAATGATCACTATTCACGGTGGCCGAAAAATATAAAAATAGCTCAAAATATAGATCGAAACACCCTCTACCCGAATCCGAGTTTCTTTTTCGCTAAAAGCTACTCAATCGGACTAGATATGAGATTTTACCTTCAGTAAAATCACTTTTCCAATGACGTTTGGGCTTCGACGGAGGTAAGATCTCTTATCATTTCTTTTTGCTTTCGGCTTGTTTTGGTTGCTATGTGGTGTTCTCTCCGTCTTTCTCTATGTTTGCGCTATGTCCTCCCTTTCTCTTGCAGGTTCAGCTTTTTTATAGGCCTCGGACAATCGTTCATTTTGGTGAATCACCGGATCTACGATGGCGACTCACCATAGGGAGCGAGGTGTGTGGTTCTCTTTCACATTCTGGATTCTTCTGGTGAGATCTGATGGTGACAGCGGCGGTGGTGAGGTGTCACTAGAGGCTGAAGTTGCTAGGGTTGGACTTGTAAACGGGCCTTCGTATTTTTTTGTAATTGGGCCTTTATTTTTATTGTATTATTTGTAATAATAATAATATATAATAATAATAATATATAAAAATACGGGACAAAAATGACGTGTTGACAGCTGCCCCTCTTTGCTCATTTTTCTGTTAACAAGAATAGAGCAAAGATAAAAAGACAAGCAATTTTCGTCCAGTAGACTTCATACTTTGATGGGAAATTCGTTCCACTACTCTTCCGTGGAGATCGAAATTTGATCTGTTCTTGCTTCACTACTCTTTTTGTGAAGGCTATGATGGCTTTGCTTCACTATTTTTCGTGGAGGCTAAGATGGCTTTGCTTCAGTACTCTTCTGTGGAGGCTAAGATGACTTTGCTTCACTACTCTTCCGTGGAGGCTAAGATGACTTTGCTTCATACTCTTCCGTTGAGGCTAAGATTGCTTTGCTTCACTACTCTTTCGTGGAGGCTAAGATGACCTTTCTTCACTACTCTTCCGGGAAGGCTAAGATGGCTTTGCTTCACTACTCTTCCGTGGAGGCTAAGATGGATTTGCTTCACTACTCTTCCGTGGAGGCTAAGATGGATTTGCTTCACTACTTTGCTGTGGAGGCTAAGATGACTTTGCTTCACTACTCTTCTGTGGAGGCTAAGATGACTTTGCTTCACTACTCTTACGTGGAGGCTAACATGACTTTGCTTCACTACTCTTCCGTGGAGGCTAAGATGGATTTGCTTCACTACTCTGCTGTGGAGGCTAAGATGACTTTGCTTCACTACTCTTCTGTGGAAGCTAAGATGACTTTGCTTCACCACTCTTACGTGGAGGCTAACATGACTTTGCTTCACTACTCTTCCGTGGAGGCTACGATGACTTTGCTTCACTACTCTTCCGTGGAGGCTAAGATGACTTTGCTTCACTACTCTTCTGTGGAGGCTAAGATTACTTTGCTTCACTGCTATTCCGTTGAGGCTAAATTTGAAATAAGAAGAATCTGTTCCACTACTCTTCCGTGAAGATCAGACTCGAGGTTGATTTGCTTCCACTACTCTTCCGTGAAGACCAAATCTGACCTAATTTACTTCATTGCTGATTCATGAATATCAAATTAAAAAGATTGATTTCTCTTTAAAAGAAAATCAAGTATTAATTCCTCTGGGGAGTCAGAAATAATAAAGGTTGACTTCTCTTCACGAGGAAGTTAAAATTTGACTCTACTGGGGAGTCAGGAATAACAAATGTTGACTTTTCTTCACGAGGGAGTCAAAGATTGACTCTATTGAGGAGTCAAAAATAACAAATATTAACTTCTCTTCACGAGGAAGTCAAAGATTGACTCTACTGAGGAGTCAGAAATAACAAATGTTGACTTCTCTTCACGAGGAAGTCAAGGATTGACTCTATTGAAGAGTCAAAAATAATAAAGGTTGACTTCTCTTTAAGAGGAAGTTAAAGATTGACTCTACTAGGGAGTCACAAATAATAAATTTTGACTTCTCTTCACGAGAAATCAAGGATTGACTCTACTGGGGAGTCAGAAATAACAAAGGTTGACTTCTCTTCACGAGGAAGTCAAGGATTGACTCTACTGGGAGTCAGAAATAACAAAGGTTGACTTCTCTTCACGAGAAAGTCAAGGATTGATTCTAGGACACAAGATTAAGTTTCCTAAAAACATGTTCCCATAAAGCTACGATTGGAATTCTAGGGAAACTATCATAATAAAGACAAAAATTTCTCCAAACATAAAAATGTATCATGCATGTATGAAATGATGTATGATGCAATGACATGTATTATGAATGTTTTTTTATCTGTGAAGGGACGACTGCCAAAAGCAATTTTCATTAACGTGCACTCTTGCAAGTTTTGAGCTGTGTTATTTCCTTCTTCCCCCAACAAATTCAGATCTCCAACAACGTTCTTTGTACTACATCGTGTTGAGATGTTTATCAATAGCCATCGTTCAATCTTAGTTGGATCCACTAGTTTCTTGTTGTAAAAATTTCGGCTCCTCCTTCATGGAAAGAAATCTTCATGATTTCTTACTTCAACCTTGAAGTTTTGGAACATCTTTGGTCAACAAATGGAAACACCATATGCTCATAACATTGGTTCAACACCATAATCACTGGTTTGTAGAACATTTGACAGCACATTCATCATTTCCTGTGGCTTTTCCCTAGATTTTTCAACCAGGGAAACTCTTTATATAGTGTTCAGAGCTATGGTATGGCATTACAAGGACACCAAAGAACAAAGCTTAGTGGAAATACAAGTGGGATGCTTTAGCTTGTCAGCATCAATATGGGTGAAATCACCAGAATAATGCAACAATATGATGGACAAAATGATCATATATGGTCATTTCCAATGTCACTATTTCACCATTTTCATTCTCCATACCTTTATGTATCATTGGAAATATTTGTTCAAATCAATGATATTTCTGAATGATGATATGGGCTTTCACCATACCCCAATATTTGCTTCTTATTGATATGAGCCTTCAAAAATGCTCAACATTGTCGTGATCGTTCAAAATATCCTACTTGGATAATTTTTGTCTGAAATGAGCCTTCAACATGCCCCACATAGATTATTTCTGAGTGTAATAGGCCTTCATCATGCCCCAGTATTCTAAGTTGTAAGGTTCACTCTTAATGTCCATTTGATTTGAATATCATGATTCCCTCGTGATCCAATTTTGATAATGTCCCATCGTGGGTACTCGTGGCTCTATTCTTGCCAAATCTCTTAATCTTGAATACTCTCATTTTGGTGTTACTAAACAATAATGTTATCAAGTAACTTGAGGGATTCTCTTCATGTTGTCACAAACTTAAGAAGTGATCAATCATCATGATAGAAATGTTTGAGATATGTGCCTCTTTCTGATGAGACGATCATCTTCTTCTTGACTGTTAGCCCCAAAGGGAATGGTTTTGGTTCTTCAAATTTTTTATTTCTCGGGCCACTTACTTTTAGAAATATGAAATGTTTCATTATTCCGACCTTGCTCATTCTCCTTCTCAACAAGAGTAGAATAGGTGTTGAGTTAATCGATTGATGGAATCGGCCAAAAGGGAGGTGAATTGGCAATAAAAATTTTGGTGGAAACTTTTGCAGAAAATTGAAAGAAATTGCACAACGATTTAGAGTGGTTCGACTTTCTCAACCAAAGTCTACGTCCACTACCTTAGCTATCCACATTAAGGATTTTCCACAAATTCACTAATTTGTCTTTATTTTGAGGACAAAGAGTAACCTTACAAACCCTCAAGAATTATCCCCCAAATTCTTGAGAACACTCTCTCCCAAAGAGAACAATACAAATTTGGAAACTTACAAGGAAATCCTCACAAGGTAGATTGTTTGCACAATTCTTGAACAAAGAAAAGAACACTCAAGAATGAATACAATTGAGCACAATAAGTGTTCTTGAAAGAAAAATGAATATTGAATGAAAAATAGGTTTGAAATGCTCAAACTTGAGGTTTGATGCTTTCTCTTTGATTATGTCTTGATTCTAGTTGCTTGATGTTTCTTGTTATTGATCAATGGCTTCTAAGCTTGCTTAAATACACCTTGAACCACTTCTGAACGTTGGGGATGATTAGTGGAGTCAATATAGCCGTTTAAGTGTGAAAACAATTAATTAAAACAATTGGGAGCATCAGTGCATCGATGCATACCCATGGTGAATCGGTGCATCAGTGTAAAATTCAAATATTTTGACCGTTAGACCCTTAGTGCATCAGTACACTAAGAGTGTATCGATGCATCAAGTGCATTCGATGTTTCAAAAATAGCCAGAGTGCATCGATGCATGGATGATGCATCGATGCATGGCTGGTGCATCGATGCATCAAATGCATTCGATGTTTTTATAAAATCCTTAGTGCATCGGTGCATGGTATGTGCATCGATGCATGAAATGCATTCGATGTTCAATTTAATTCATGGTGCATCGATGCATGGATTGGTGCATCGGTGCATCACTCTGAAAAATTGATTTTAGGCTTGATTTTGGTTTAAAATACTTTGTGAAAATTGTTTCAAAAATATATTAAGTATAAAATACAATTTTACACATTTAGTAAGGTTTGAAATTGATCTTAAAAGACTTGGAGTAATAATTTGATATTCGATTAATTGAATCGAATATATTTAGAAAATCATTTGTAAAATCTTAAAATTTATTTAAACTAGTTTGTTATATCGAAATACAAAAATGTTTTTAACAATCTCCCCCTTTTTGATATAACAAAACATTTGTGTTATTTTAAGATTTTCTAAAAATTTGAAATCAATTTCAATTTAGAAAAATTACCCCCCCTTACTATAACACTTCTCCGTTTTAAAACATTTTAACACTTAAAATTTCTCCCACTTTTTGTTAAATCAAAAAGACTTAAAATCGATTTGAACAAGGTTTTGAAAAACATAGCCAATTGATTAATATATATATATATATATATATATATATATATATATATATATAGCTTAAGTTGCTAAGATCACAATCAAAAGAGAGATAGCCATTAGTTTCATAATCAATATTCATAATAAAAATGTAAAATGGTAAATTGGTCATATTGCAACTAAAAAATAAAAGATGCATATGTTGTAATAAACCAAAATATATATAAAATATCAAACAATCATCCAACGATCAAAGAAAGATAATCCAAAATGTTTTAACAATTCACGTTCAACCCAAAAACAATGAAAGATAAGTCTATTCATCCATTGAAGGATCGGGAGGAGGAGGAGGGTAACGAGCTCTCATCTAGCGAGAGTGCATCCAAACGATCATTCATATCT